>NW_024396366.1:13207248-13380215 GCF_016617805.1 Bactrocera tryoni | reverse complement strand
TTAAGACTAACTTATTACATGGTTCTTACTTCTATTTATACTAACTAGTATGTTTACTTTTATTACTAGTTGACAGTTTGTTTAAATACAGATTGTATTACTTGTTTAGGTTTTTTTACATATATATTGTTTGCTTAGAAACATTTGCTTTGTTTTAAGATAAGGTTGTTGTGGTATTCGAACTCAAGGTTGTTTTGATATTTGTTTGTTTAGGATTGTTTGTTGTAGTGATAGGGCATTTCAATTGTTCGAACTCAAGGTTGTTTCTGCATTCTGTTTACTGAAACAAAAGGTTGTTTTGATGTTTGTTACTATTATAAGGGAATAACAAATTCTTTAACTCGCCTGTTTTCCTCTCACAATTGTAAACAATCTACCCCTTTCTAATGATGAGTGCGCTAAGTGGTTTTTAAATTAATAAATCTTAGCTAAAACTTAACTAAAAGTTGAAATGAGGTAAATCTTAGAATAGCATCCCCCCGTTTCGCGTTGAAATGGGTATCAATTGTAAAAGGTGACGTTCTCCAGATCACGAACATATATTTATATAGTTGCAGCTGACTTTGCATTTAAAGTTCAAAAATCACTACTTTGAACTTCTGATAATTTGCATGTTGCACGACTTTTCAATTTATATTATTCACTTTTACTTATTAACATCACCATATACCGTTTCTGTATATTATTTTTAATATTTATTGAAAATAAAACTTAGAATTTAATAATTTTAATTTTAGTTAAATTCAATGCATTTGCACAATAACAAAAGGATTGCGTAATTAGCAACAAATGGTATTATTACATTTGCCTATTTGTTAACGAAAGAAAAAGTTATTTGTTGGTTACAATAATTGTCTTTTAGAAAGAATCGTTTAATAACACGTCACTGTGATTCAATTCTTTAAGTGTGTGTCCCGTCTGGGGCGACAGAGGCATCTTCGGGATCACTGTGATTGACCCTTCGGTGCTCATACCCATGAACAGAAAGGCAAATACATATATGCCCTCCAAAAGTTGGTACATATAATTAACCCTTCCGCCTCGAGCTTCTTAATAATTGGTATGAGCACGTCAGCTGATCTAACGTGCTCGGGACACACTTCTAACCTTAAGTCCTCGCTCCCATCCTCTACCATACCAAGTACCCAGTGACCTTCAACTCTTCTACCTGAAATATGAGAAAAGGGTCGGCTTTAAAATACCGTCCCAGGATTTCGGAAATAAAATTATTTTCGTTTAAAGTTGAAAATTGCACATAGGAAAGGCAAATTTGTTATTTGCTCAGACACATTTTCATATCTATCTGTTGTTTGCAATATCCGCAACACTGCTTCAAAAAAAAACTTTCTGCACAAGCACGCTATCTCTTCACCTCATCTTTAAAAAAATGTTCGGCTTTAGCAAGTATTAGGCAAAAACACACATTTTTTTCGAACTATCAAGAACTGTTAAAACTTCTTTCGTTTGCATACCTATTTCAAAAAGTGGTAATTTTCAACTTTAAAGGCAAATATGTATCTCGATAACTATTTAATAGTTTCCCGCGGATATATATATATATAACTATATATATTCTTGATCTGGACAACCTCCTCTATCCGACTATACAAATTTTATTTCCGAAATCTTGGGAAGTATTCCAAAGCGGACCTATCTCTGGACTAAGAAAAAATCGATTTACTTTATAATGACAAAGAATTAACTGGGAAAGATAATATTAGTGGTACTCATTCAACGTGGCAATTATATGAAAATAGTAAATTTGCAATATGGCAACACAAGTTAAATGAGCGCTCTTTGGCAACTGTGGCAATATTACTGTAAGTCTGTCATTTTTTCATTTGTAGGTAATAAAAAAGCTAAAATGCCGAGAATCAGTAATAATCTAAATCTTTTGAAGTTATTGGAAATAGCAGCGTTAAATGATTTAAAGATTATTGAATTCTTTTGTGAGGACAATGTATGTATTTAAATTAAATTGGTTTTATTTTAAATGACTACATTTTTTGTTTTGCAGAAGAGAGGACAAGTAAAGAAGATGAAATAATGGAGGACCTAATGCATGTATTGGCTTTAGGCGAGGAATGCAGATACAGCGAACAGTTTATTCAAAATAGTGTACCGAAATCCAGGGTATTTTTAAATGAAATCGTATAGGAACTTGAGGAAAACTTTCGACGCTATTTTGGATCTAATAAAGGGAGACAATTTTTTCAGCAAAATTCGGTCGGGCAAACAATTTCCTATTACAGTACGCTCCGCGTATAAGAAAAGTCCGTTTATAAGAAACAATTTTGAAACACCTTGGACCACTTAAGTATTTTCATCTAAATAAGACCGCTTAAAAGATAAACCGCTTACAAGAAAAAATCGGATAAAAGAAATTTTTTTCCCTCACGAAATTTGAGATCTCGCCCATACAAAGAAAAACTCTCTTAAAGAAATAATTTTCGGGAAACTTTGTGCTGGCAATGTTATATCTTTAAATGTATTAAAATTTAGATCTGGCAACGCTAAAATTTCCTCCACAGCTGTTTTTAAAAAAAGAAAATAATGGAAAAAAGCAAGAAATAAAAATGGAAAAAATTAAAAGAAACGCTTTGCCAATTAAAACAAAAATCAAAATTGTGGAAGGAGCAAAAATCGGCAAAGCCCGAAGCGAAATCAATATAATATTGCAAGCAGCACGATTTCGAAAATTTTGAAACAATCGAAAGAACTCAAAAAGAGCTAAAACTTAGAGCAAAAGAGGACACGCATATCAAAATATGAAGCGCTAAACAAATCAATGTCCATTTGGTTCAGGCAAATGATGGAAGCAAACGCTCGTGTAACCGGCCCATTGACCTTTGAAAAAGCGCAGCAATTTGCAATCAAATTAGGCATCCTTGATTTTAAGCCTAGCCCAGGCTGGCTGCAAAGATGGAAGAAAAACGACGGCGAAGCTGCTTCCGCGGATAATCAATCGGCTTTAAACTTCAAGTAAAATGTTCTTCCAGTTTTACTACAGAAGTATTCATTAGAAGATATTTATAACGCCGACGAGACGGGTCTATTTTATAAAGCTCTTCCGACTGGTTCATATGTCGCGGGAAGCCAAGCCGTAAGTGGACTTAAGACATCAAAAGAGAGAATCACATTGCTCTTTATAACCAATGCGACTGGTACAGACAAATATGCGTATGCCATCGGAAAATATAAAAACCCAAGGAGTTTTCGAGGAAAGATCATTCCTATCCCATATAAATTTAACAAAAAAGCGTGGATGACTAGTTGCATCTGGAGAGAAATTATAAAAGAGTTTGATGATAAACTGGCAGCAAAAAATAAAAAGATTCTACTCCTTATTGATAACGCTTTATGCCACAAATTGGATTTCACGCCAAAAAGCATTGAAATTGTATTTTCACCACCATGTACTACAAGTCTAATTCAACCTTTGGACCAAGGTTTGCTATACCAGCATTTGCCACTTTTAAGTTTCATGTCTTTTTATTTGTTACACTATAGGTATTATTCAGTCTTTCAAATCACATTATAGAAAGTGTCTAGTTCGCGAACAGATACTAGCAGCAGAAGGTGGATTTATGGCTAATTTCTTAAAAAGCGTTAATATTTTGAGAGTATTGTACATTGTCAAGCGCACTTGGTGGCTCGTGACTCCTCAAACAATTCTAAATAGTTTTAAAAAAGCCGGACTCAAATGATGATTTTTGCGAGATTCAAGACAATAACTATTTTTTCGAAAATTTAGCTGATTTGGAAAAGGAGAACGGTTTTGGGGCTATAAACGTAAATAATATAATAGACGAAATACTAGAAGATGAGAGTGGAGATATTATAGAAGAATCTGCAGATAGTGCAGTGCATCTAGCAGATAACTTAGAAAATATTGAGAAAATTCTCTTTAATGAACGTGACAAATCTCTTGTTCAAAAAAAAAATAAATGACTTCTTTTCAACGTCAAAAAAATGATAAATTTATATGTACATAAACAAAACATGCAATATTTATTATAAAAAGCAACTGTCGCAAAGTGCCGACTTTTTAAGTTCCTTTTTGCTCTTGCCAACAGGTGCTACTTCGGACTGAGTAGCCAATTGAAAAGTAAAGTCCTTTCTCGACGAACAAAAGCTAAACTCTATAAGTCGCTCATAATTCCCGTCCTGCTATATGGTGCAGAGGCTTGGGCGATGACAGCAACCGATGAGTCGACGTTACGAGTTTTCAAGAGAAAAATTCTGTGAAAGATTTATGGTCCTTTGCGCATTGGCCACGGCGAATATCGCATTCGATGGAACGATAAGCTGTACGAGATATACGACGATATTGACATATGTAGTTCAGCGAATTAAAAGACAGCGGCTACGCTGGCTAGGTAATTTTGTCCGGATGGACGAAAAGACTCCAGCTCTGAAAGTATTCGACGCAGTACCCGCCGGGGGAAGCAGAGGAAGAGGAAGACCTCCACTCCGTTGGAAGGACCAAGTGGAGAAGGACCTGGCTTCGCTTGGAATATCCAATTGGCGCCACGTAGCGAAAAGAAGAAACGACTGGCACGCTGTTGTAAACTCGGCTATAATCGCGTAAGCGGTTTCTACGCCAATTAAGAAGAAGATACATGTAATATGAATTTTCTATGAATTTAAAGTTTTGTTAATTTTCGTTAATGTTTATTGTTTTTTTTTTATTAAAAATATTGAATGAAATAAATGAAATCAAATAAAAGATTTGTTTTCGTGCAACATAACGCGATGTACGGTTAAAAGAAGTTTGTACATGAAATTTGTAAGATATTCGCATATAAGAAACTATTTCTTATATACGGACTCCGCCTAAAAGAAAAAACCGGATATAAGAAAAATGTTAGTGGCATTTTCAAAGTTTCTTATATGCGGACTATACTGTAAAACGAAACTGGCAATTGTGTTGTAACGCTTAGGTTCTAGCGATGAAGGAGCTACTCTTTCGAAGATTGCAAGTTTATTTGGAATAGGTGATGGTGAATCATTCAGGTCAGAATTCGTCAGTTTTCCTCATAATACATTATCATGTTTTTATATTTTAGAATTTAACTGAACGCATATTTAATGCGCTGTTGAAATATATATGACCAGCATTTATCTGGCCAAATACGGAAGAACGCAAAAAGCTCGTTTTGAAACTTTGAGTTACCTAACTGGACAGGATACGTTGATGGTACCGAAACTCCATTGGCGGAAACCTGACACAGGACCCAGAAGCGTACTTTTCACGATAACATATTTACTCCGTTACGGCTACTGCCGTGCGATCATAGATTACAAAATAAGGCACTTGGTGTTGGGCTTTCCAGGTAACGTTCATGATGTACGTATTTTTAATAACAACGCGAATTGTCAATTGAAGCACATAAATTTTTTGGAGAAGGTGAATAGATTGCATGTGACAGTGCATACTAAATTATCGAGCACTGTTATAACGCCATTTAGAGAAAAGTCTAGAAATTTAACACTATGCCAAAGGAATTTTTTAACAAAACATTCAGTCGATATAGAATTTGAATTGAACATTGTTTGGAATGCTGAAGGAAGGATTTGGTAGTTTAAAAGGCTTAAGGCTCCAAATAAATAATTAGAATGGTATGAGAAAAGTTAACAAATGGATTCTCTGTTGTGCATTGTTACACAACTTTATACTCCAACAAGACGATTATTTCGATTACCAACCTGAGGAATCGGAGCACAGTATTGACGAGTCGTTATGGGAACCAAATGCTCGTACCAATGAAGGGGAGATAAGGCGACGACAAATCTTTGAACAATTGTTTAATCAATAAATATCTTAATTTAAAAATTCTTTATTTATTTATTTTTTTTCAAATAAAATTCAATTTCTTTACATAAACAAGTAACATAAATTATTTGACTAGATATAACTTAATACGGATAAAGTAAAAAAAAGCAAGGTGGACCATATTCACTAAGTCACTATAAATAAAACACACCAACAAATGTATTAAGAAGAAAAATTTAAAATGTAAAAAATCTTATATTGGAATACAGATGATTATATTTTGGCAACTTATGAGCTATTTAAGCTTTTCAATCGTTCGCGTTCCAATCTGACTTTTCCATTTCTACTTCCATTTCTTTTTCCAACCGTAATTTCTGCAATTGAAAATTGTTTTTCCTCTCTCTTTCCCAAATTCCATTTTTTTCGTTTCTAGTTCCAACTTCTTATTTTGGATTTCGAAAAGTAATGAAAATGGATTTGAACTTATGAGATCTTTTCATATTTCTTCTTGATGTAGATGTGCATGTAAAATTAGCGGACGGACTAACTACTTCATCTGCAGACGCTGGATACATACTAACGGACGGATTGGGTAACGGACTCGAAGAACTTGTGTCGGGGTCTATCTCTGGGGTAATATATTCTATATATGTATCCTCCAACGCTGACACTTAACCGTTGATTGATAAATCGCTGGTGGCTGAACACTTATGCGACGTCCAAATATCACGTGAAAGTCTTCATAAAAAGGACATATCCTTTTTATGTATTCTTCCACACTATGAGGATCACCACTTTCAAGTAAGCCTGCACCAGTCTGGCCTTTCCAATTGAGCGCAGATAAAAAAGTCATTTTCAAATGCCTCATTTTAGTCCTATGTCCCATTTAATATTCATTAGCTTTTTCGCCAATTTAGTTGTAAAACTTTTGTTCTGTTGGTTTCTAAAAGCAAATCGTAAAATGTAAAATTATGAAATGACAAAAAATATATCAATATTACCTCAAAATGGTCCCGATTCTCTTTTATTGCGTCCACTATATTTATCAAAAGGTCTTTCGTTTGGCTTTCTGACCAACGAAATGTGCCGTTTAGCCTTAATCTTTTTTTCTATTAAATAATCAATTGAATATTAATAATACAAGCCAATAATTAATTGTTATGAATTTACTTACCGCTTCCATTTCTTTTAAAACACTAAATAGACGCTTCCAGCTGATTTCTGCGAATTGCGCAAATGCTATGGTTGCCACTGAAAACGGTCTCGCATATTTGCAAGATTGTCGTAAAATAAAATCCATGTAAAAATTAACAGCTGTTTTACCAAGAATGATAGAAAAGAGATTACGCATTGCGCAGATCCGTAATACTTGAAAAATGTAAACAAACAATTGCTTACGTCACACGGCGCAGTAAAAATTTGACAGCTATAAATTCGTGGTACCAATCAATGTGAATATAGAAACAATTTATTTTACCCGTGTGATTTTGTATTCAAATAATAAAATGAAGTGTGTAGTGAAAAACTGTATCAATGATAGAAGAAATAAAAATGAAGAAGAAAACATTTTTTATGTTTCCGAACCATAAAGGATAGCAAAAAAAGTGGATCCGATTTGGTAGAAATAGTCAATCATTTAAGCCGAAAACATGGCGAAGTTGCATGGACCACTTCAACGATAAAGACATTATTGGAGACGGGATGTACGAAATGGGTAAGTTGATAAATCACCTTTGTTTTAAAATATTTTAATTTTAAACTTTTCATAGGCCTTGCCGCCAAAAGGGCTTTGAAACCAGGAGCTATTCCCTGTCGCTATAATGTTGTAGCTATTGAAAATGAGCAGCGATGCACCAGAGCTGAGCGCAGGGAAAATAAGAAAATAGTGACTTCATTGTTGATAAATGTTGATCAACCTCAAGAAGTACGAGACAGTGTATACCAGGGATAATGGGATGCCTAACTTATTTCAGTGTGAGAGCGCCTCAAAATAAGCGTTTTTTATAACATTTTCCATTATGGCCAGATCGAACAAAATAATAATTTTTGGGCATTTTAAATTAAAACACCCAACATTTATTACGATTGAAAATTATTATATATTGCACTTTTAATATATGACGAAACTACTTAAATCCTTTTTTATGATTTTATGGTATATTAAAACAACTGACTTTTGATTTTTCAATACTTATGCCCGGTTTCACAGTCCATACTTAAGTTGTGCCCAAATAAAATCTTTAGCTAAGTATTGTTACCAAACTGAGTGGTCGTTTGCGTTTCACAGTCAATGCTCAATTTCTATAAAATTCCTATTATGATATATGGCAACGTTATGGGCAACATATGTTTTACAAATGTCATTCATAAAAATATGTTTGAAATATTTAAATTATAACAGACAATACATAAATTTGCGAGGAGAAATTATATCAAAATTGATGAAAACAACAAAAGAACCCCAAATTTCATCACTAGCGAGTCGGAGACACCTATGGGAACTGAAAGAAAAGTATAAGCTGTTATTGAGTGCAAACGAGCGGACACTTGCCCTACGCTACGAAAGATGTCGCTGAAAATTCAAAGCAAATTCAAAACAAAAATCAGCTGTTATTTAAGCACTGCTTAATAGCCCTGACAGACGAGTAAAATTAATGCGCCTTAAGCAAAGCTAATTCGCATTGCAATTTTATGGTGACAGACGGCAGACTTGTGCATTTAGACAGCTGAAAGTGAAATTTGTTTATTCATTAAAAAAAAGTAAATAAAGGTGTGCGAAAAACTTAAGAATATTGGAAAAATGGATAGCAAACTGTGCGTTGTTTATTTTCTTCCATCTAAAATATTAAAATTAGGGGTTTGTTAATATACTTGCACATAATTTAATTGGCAATATAAAAAGGGTTTACCTCTGAAGCTGTAAACACAAACAAGGCGGTAGATTTCAAGCGACATCTGTCAAAAATAGCAAAAATCAGTAATTTTTTTAGCAGTGCTGCCTACTGAAATTTTAGCTAAATTCAGCTAAATGCACGAAATTTTGTGCATTACAAACTTGCATTAACATGGGTCAAATGCGCAAATGTAAATGTAAATTAAGCCCGCTAATGCATATTAGCGCTGTCGTCTGTCAGGGCTATTAGTCTCCCCTTTTCAGTACTTAAGCATTACATAAGTATGAACTGTAAAACAATATTTTCCTGTTTTATCTTAAGTACAGCATAAGTATGGACTGTGAAACTGGGCATTAATAAGGTGAATTAGGCCTGTTAGTTCTCAATTAATAAATGTTTTTAATCATTTGTAATTGCAAATTAATTCTATTATGCATCAAACTACAAAACTTTTCATGAAATATATTTAAATTTCGCATTTTCTTTGATTTTCATTGTTTTAAATTTTTATTAGCGATCTTGAACGGCGGCAACAAATTCCTCCGTTCACTTATAGTTTTGGTATAATTTCAATCTGGCCGTTCCAGTCATTCCAATTGCAAAACGTCAAAACCTACCCAATCCAGTCAACTGTCAAAGCTCGGTAGGTGAGTTGCGGTCTCCACATTTCCAGTGACAAGAGAGCTGGGGATCTCTTTATCTCTGGTGTATACCTGCTGAAGATTTTAACGTGACTGAGGATTGTGCAGACCTTTCAATGGAAAATAGTTTGAATGAACTGTGCACTGAAGAGGCTGCTATTAAAGAAAGTTCAGGCCAAGGAGACAAAATAAAAATGCTAGAGAAAAAGTGTAAGTGAAGATTTTTTTTCAAGATGTAGCAGTACATATGTATTTAAATATAAACTTTATGCTTTTATCACAGAAAACTACTTCAAACTGAAAATATGACTAAAATATAACTAAAAATATTTAAAAAGAAAAAAAACTAAATAATCTGCGTCGATTCATATTCAAATAAAAACACAAGCAGAATAAAATAAAATACATTATAAAATCTGAATTGTTTAATTTAAATATTTCATTTAATTTTAAGTTTTATGTTAAATATTCAAATTGATCTATAATTGTAATTATTTTCATATTTAACTTGCACTGTGATTTTTGTAAATGAGTTAATTTGCCATTTTTGTTTGGTGCGTATTTTAATAGAACAATTAATAAAAATATTTATATTGCAAAATAATAATTAATAAATTAATAAAACCTAAAATCTCGCGGACCTTCAATATTTTATTTCATTTTTATAAACCAAAAACCAACCAATTATTATTAACAAGCAAAATTTACTTGCTACTCAAGCTCTTTTCACGAAATTTATGAGCCGTTTACGACGTTTTAAGGTTGGTACGCAGCTCTCAAGTAATTGCTCAAGAAAAAAATGCATTATTTCTCAAGTAATTTTGACAGCTGGTTACGCATTGTGAATGATCCACATTAGAAGAGCAAGAAAGAATAAACAAAAAAAACAAACTTTGTGCGTAATATGTATGTGTGTATGTGTATGGTAACATAAATATTTTCATTGGGAGATTTAAGAAATGTTGTTGATGATTGGTAGGTTTTATACAACATTTCAAAATGGAATATACTTCATAATAATGATTTCAACTAATTTAGGATGAATTTGACGATTACTTCTGATTTTCCTTCAAGAAACAATTGTTGATTTGATGTTTCTTCGCAAAACCAGGTTTGCCATATTCACATTTTACTGAAAAAAGTATTAAAAAGAAAGTATTGAAAAGAAAGATTACTAGATTTCTTGAGAGCTGCGTGCTAGCACAAGTAAATTTATCGCAGGAAAGTTTCTTTGACCGTTTCTTAAGCGTTTTTTTATATGCAGTTTTTACGTTTCTTGAGAGCTGCGTACTAAGTTTTAAATGAGTGCCACTATTAATAGTCTCTGTACTGGCATGATGGATGTTCCATTAGTCCGCGATTACATGAAGCAACTTTTGTTGCTAATTCTCGGGCGATTCTCTTTTGCTGTTGCGAGTTTTTTCTCATTCTCTTTCACTTTACTTTAACCCATTGTCGTTTCTTTTTCTTATAGGTATTTGGGCCATTCTATCACATATATTAATCAGCTCTGTCAATTAAGAAATACATTTTATTTATTAAAACAAAGATATATCACCCTTTTACTATCGTCTGAATCAATTTGTATGGTTTCCTCCATACATTTCACAATATCTTTAATTAATTCGATTTTTCGTCATACTTTATTTTCTAAAATATTTATATTATATTATGTATATTTGTATACATATTTGCAAATTACTTACCAAAAGATGAAATTAAATTTTTTAAATATATTCAAAATATTAATTTCAAAAAAAGATACGCAAATGCAACTATGTACTACGAAAGAAAGAACACGAATGCCGAAAAACGTCGCCGCGAACTGTTACGAATAAGAACACAAAGCGAGTTGCTGAACACTGGAAACTCGGCGCCCCCTCGCCCATAAACCAAGAGTTGCCGCAACAAAGTTGCCTTGTGTAATAGCGCTCTTACCAACAAACTTTGAAATTCTCAAACAAACTTGCACTGTCTGAACAGGTCTATGATGTACTGACTTTAATGTATTGTGTGAATGTAGTGCCAATGATTAGTTACAAACTTCTATAATACAAAATAAGTTGCTTCATTAGGGTTAGTGTACTAAGTTAAAATTAAGGAAATTATTAAAATGGACATAACAAAATCTGAATGGCCAGAAAGGGAAATGTACTGAGTTTGTCATAATTGATGCTGAAAGTAATCAAAATAATGGTAAATAATTACATATATATTTAGATAGAATTGTATTGTTGATTTGTTTTTTTAATAATGTTCATATGTCTGAATAAGTAATATAATATGCGAAGTTTTAGAAAGCCCTCATCGAATTATGGACTCCCATGGGCAATTGTAGATATGTATATGTAATTGATTGTAGTATCCATCGATTTCGGGATTAATGGTAAAATAACATTAGTCTGTAAACATTGTGATAAAGGAGGGTAAATTTTAGAATAGCATCCCCGGTTTCGGCGATAAAATGGGTATCAATAAAAAGGTGACGTTCTCCAGCATAGACGAAAATATCTGTATTTATATACATAGTTGCCGCTGACTTAAGTTTTTATTTTGCATTTATAGTTAAAAATTTCGCTACTTTTAACTTGGTAATTTGTATGTTGTGGATGACTTTTTTTTCTTATATTAAGCATTTTTCGGCACAATTCCGATTTCTTTGGCGCGGCGATTTGAAGGTACCGTTGGAAAGGAGAAGTCCTCCTGATTAAAAATATACAGGGTGATAGGTACCGCAAACGCTTAGTTTACGATATATTCGACCTTAAAGTTCAAAAATTCCCAAAATTCGAACATTTCAACAAGCTAGTTTACCACATTAAACACACTTTACTCACATTGGTTAAAATTTAGAATAGCATCCCCGGATTTCGGGGATAAAATGGGTATCACTGGTAACGTTCTCCAGATCCCGAAAATATATATATATAGTTGCCGCTGACTTATAGTTTTAAAGATATTTGCATTTAAAGTTGAAAAATTGACAACTTTTACATTGATAATTTGTATATTGTGAGTAACTTTTTCACTTATATTATACCCGGGCACGATTCCGATTACTTTGGCGGAGGGTTAAAAAAAAACCGAGTTTCCGTATAAATGGGGTATGTACGGATAGGGGAGCTTCTCCAGAGGAGGAATATCCAAAAAGTAATGCAAAAATTACTAATATTTTTTAAAATATTCACGATTAAAAGTTCAAAAATTTGCACTAATAACACATGGTATTTCTCTATGTATGTTTCACTAAATTTTTTCACATTTTTTACTTCGTATATTTAAATACACACTCTAAGCTTTGAAATAAGCTTACATTTCACTTTTATTTTGCTATATTTTACCTAAATTTATTAATTTAAAAATCACTTAGCACACTCATCGTTGAAAAGGTTAGATTGTTTATAATTATGAGGAAAACGAGCCTTGCCACATCTTAAACAGTAAATATGTAGGATTTTTAACAATTTTTCTTTGTTTGTTTTATCGCGTGATTCTTTTCTCTATATTAACCATAAAAAAATACTTTCTACATATGTATATGTGTAATACGTAATTTATGTGACTGAAGTACTTTAGCGAAGTACTCCTTTATGCAATGGCGGCCTTCGGCCGCGCTCTAAAAAAATAACCCTGGCCGAGCGAATACCCGGGGTGACTGAAGTACTTTCGCGTAGTACTCCTTTCTTCGTTGGCGGCCTTCGGCCGCGCTCTAAGAAAATAACTCTGGCCGAGCGAATACCCGGGGTGACTGAAGTACTTTCGCGTAGTACTCCTTTCTGCGTTGGCGGCCTTCGGCCGCGCTCTAAGAAAATAACCCTGGCCGAGCGAATACCCGGGGTGACTGAAGTACTATCGCGTAGTACTCCTGCGTTAAAAATAAAAAAATATATACATATACGTTTTGTTATAAAGTGGTGAAAGTAGTTATATTCTTTGGTTATTATGCACTCATATTCAAACAAAATTTAAGTTTTCGTTATAAAATTGATAAATTTTGATTATTTTTTCTGTCAGCGATTTCCATTTATATTTTATATAAAATGGTTATATTTTACGGTTATCATGCTCTCATATTGAAACAAAAAAGTTTCGGATATAAAGTAGTTATATTTTTTGGTTATTATGCACTCAAACTCATATTTTAAATATAATAATACTAATATAACTACTTTATATCCAATATTCAAACAAAATTTAAGTTTTCGTTATAAAATTTATACATTTTGGCATTATATCTGTCGGCGATTTCAATTTATTTTTTATGATACATTGGTTTGTATATTAGGTGACGATATATACATATACATATGTATATTATTATATTTAAAATATGAGTTTTGGATATAAAGTGGTTATATTTTACGGTTATCATGCACTCATATTGAAACAAAATTTGAGTTTTCGTACTGTACTGTAACCTTACACTTTATTACGTAACATTATTATATAATATTACTTATACATATGTATACATATATAATATTATTATATAATATTATTAATACATGTATATAATATTACTTATTTGCTGAATAAATTTAAAAAAGAAAATATCCATATGCATGAATTGAGGAATTTTTGCGAAGAGAGGAATTTCAGCGAATCGTCTTGTCATCACATGGCAGCGCTCGATTTCTTCGTAATTTTTAGTAAACAAATGAGGTTCAAACGAGCGTAAAATGTATTTTTAAAATAAAGATTTTTTAAATAAAAAACCTGCTAAAAGTGTAAAATGTGGATTTATTTAAAAGATTATAGTGTAATTTAATTAATTTGAAGAGAAAAATGTGAATAAAGCGGGTTTAACGTGGTGAAATAGCTTTTTGAAAAGTTCGAATTTTGCGAATTTTTGAACTTTAAGGTCGAATATCTCGTAAACTAAGCGTTTGCGGTACCTATAACCCTATATATTGTTTAATCATGAGGACTTCCTTTTTCCAACGGTACCTTCAAGTCGCGGCGCCAAAGAAATCGGAATTGTGCCTATACCCGAGACAGACATGTAGTGACAATACCATAGTAAAGGTATCTTGGTATTCTGTTTAAGTAAGTGTATTATATATCACGGAATTGTGCCTATACCCGAGACAGACATGTAGTAACAATACCATGGTAAAGGTATCATGGTATTCTGTTTACTACGTTGGTGACACACATGGCAATGTAGTAAACTCAAATACTAGCTTTGTTTCATAGGAATTAAATTAAAAAAAAAAGTGTAAACAATAAATATGTAGATGTGTGTTTGTAATTCATTTGTTATTCTTAAATAATCAAATTCAACAATAATTTAAATGTGTATTAAAAGCTATTTTTGCACTATATTATATAAAATAAATGTGTGCAAATGAATAAGTGATGCGTTAGTGTATATAAAAGTGAAAAATATAAGTGCAAAATTAATTTTATATATCGAAAATATGTAATTAAAATATTGCAAATTTTCAACTTAAAACGCGAATAACTCGAAAACTATAAGCTTCCTGCGGCTATAACCATATATATTCGTGACCTGGAGAATCTCCTCTATCCGACCATACCCATTTTATTACCGAAATCCTGGGATGGTATACTAAAGTCGACCCGAAAATTTTGCAAATTTAATTTTGCAATTTCTCGACTTATGGTTAGTTTTTCTTCCGTATTATGTACTTTTTATACACTTACAATTCACTACAATGTTTCTACATATTTATTTTTTATTAATATTTTAGATGTTTGCTTAAAATAAGCATTTTATATTTTACATAAATATTATTACACGCACAATAACAATAAGTGGTCCGTGTTGTCAAATAATAAGTGTATTATATATCACAAATGATTGAAAACAATAAAAATAAATAAAAAAAACTCAAATGCAAAAAGCAAAACCTCGGAAATACAATTGATATGGCCGCATAGAGGAGGTTCCCCAGATCAAGAATATATGTACATATATTTAGTTATAGCCGCAGGAAACCAATAGTTTTCGATACATTTTGTTTAAAGTTGAAAACTACCACTATTTGAATTACGTATTCTTATACCCTGAACAAGGTATATTAAGTTTGTCACGAAGTTTGTAACACCCAGTAGGAAGCGTCAGAGACCCTATAAAGTATATATAAAATTGATCAGAATGTTGAGCTGAGTCGATTTAGCCTTGTCCGCCGGTCTGTATTTCCGTCCGTCCGTCCGTCCGTCTGTGTATATACGAACTAGTCCCTCATTTTTTAAGATATCGTTTTGAAATTTTGCAAACATCATTTTCTCTTCAAGAAGCTGCTCATTTGTCGGAACTGCCGATATCGGACCACTATAACATATAGCTGCCGTACAAGCTAAACGATCGGAATCAAGTTCTTGTATATAAAACTTTTGCATTTGATAAGATATATTCACGAAATTTGGTATATATTATTTTCTAAGAGAAAAATGTAATCTCCGAAGACATTGTTCAAATCACCTTACTATATCATATAGCTGCTATATAGACCGAACGATTGAAACAAAAGGCTTTTATGGAAAACTTTCGCATTTGACGTGGTATTTTCACGAAATTTAACATGGATTACTTCTTCTTCTTTATTGGTGTAGACACCGCTTACGCGATTATAGCCGAGTTAACAGTGCGCCAGTCGTTTCTGCTTTTCGCTACGTGGTGCCAATTGGATATTCCAAGCGTAGCCAGGTCCTTCTCCACCTGGTCCTTCCAACGGAGTGGAGGTCCTTCCCCCGGCGGGTACAGCGTCGAATACTTTCAGAGCTGGACTCTTTTCGTCCATCCGGACAAAATGACCTAGCCAGCGTAGCCGCTGTCTTTTAATTCGCTGTGGCCAACGAACAAAGGACCATAAATCTTTCGCAGAACTTTTCTCTCGAAAACTCGCAACGTCGACTCATCAGTTGTTGTCATCGTCCAGGCCTCTGCACCATATAGCAGGAGGGGAATTATGAGTGACTTATAGAGTTTGGTTTTTGTTTGTCGAGAGAGGACTTTGCTTCTCAATTGCCTACTCAGTCCAAAGTAGCACCTGTTGGCAAGAGTTATCCTGCGTTGGATTTCCAGGCTGACATTGTTGGTGGTGTTTACGCTGGTTCCAAGATAGACGAAATTATCTGCGACTTCAAAGTTATGACTGTCAACAGTGACGTGAGAGCCAAGTCGCGAGTGCGAAGACTGTTTGTTTAATGGCAGGAGATATTTCGTCTTGTTCACTGCCAGAGCCATTTGTATTGCTTCTTTGTCCAGTCTGGAGAAAGCAGAACTAACGGCGCGGGTGTTGAGGCCGATGATATCAATATCATCTGCATACGCGAGCAGCTGTACACTCTTATAGATTAAGTTCTGCAGCTCGAATTATTTTCTCCAGCAGCAGGTTGAAGAAGTCGCGCGATAGGGAGTCGCCTTGTCTGAAACCTCGTTTGGTATCGAACGGCTCGGAGAGGTCCTTCCCGATCCTGACGAAGCTTTTCGTGTTGCTCAACGTCAGTTTACACAGCCGTATTAGTTTTGCGGGGATACCAAATTCAGACATCGCGGCATAAAGGCAGCTCCTTTTCGTGCTGTCGAAAGCAGCTTTGAAATCGACGAAGAGGTGGTGTGTGTCGATTCTTCTTTCACGGGTCTTTTCCAAGATTTGGCGCATGGTGAATATTTGGTCGGTTGTTGATTTGCCAGGTCTAAAGCCACGCTGATAAGGTCCAATCAGTTTGTTGACGGTGGGCTTTAATCTTTCACACGATACGCTCGATAGAACCTTATACGCGATGTTGAGGAGGCTTATCCCACGGTAGTTGGCGCAGATTTTGGGGTCTCTCTTGTTATGGATTGGGCTTAAATTCCAATTGTTGGGCATGCTTTCGTCCGACCATATTTTACAAAGAAGCGGATGCATGCTCCTTATCAGTTTTTCGTTGCCGTGTTTGAATAGCTCGGCCGGTAATCCATCGGCCCCCGGCGCTTTGTTGTTCTTCAGGCGGGTAATTGCTATTCGAACTTCTTCATGGTCGGGTAATGGAACGTCTGCTCCATCGTCATCGATTGGGGGAATCGGGTTCGCCTTCTCCTGGTGTTGTGCGTTCACTGCCATTCAGCAGGCTGTTGGACCGACCCGGGTTATTTTTTTGAAGCGCGCAACGCAAAAAGGATATTTACGCGAAAAAAAAAACTTGAAACACCCCGGTGTTGGAACCTTTTTTTTTGAAACTCGGCCGAAGGAAGCCAAAGAAAAAAAAAGTTGTGCGCGTAAAAAAATTTGACACATGCATTGGTGTGAAGCTTTAGTGAACATAAAAATATAAGTGTAAACTTATTTTTAAATCGAAAAAATACGTAATTCAAATAGTGGTAATTTTCAACTTTAAACGCAAATATCTAGAAAACTATAAGTTTCCTGCGACTATAACTATATATTTATATTCTTGATCTTGAGAACCTCCTATATCCGACTATACCCATTTTATTCCCGAAATTGGGGGACCGTATACTAAAGTTTTCCCGGAACAAGACAACGGCTTCCCGACAATAGCTGTACCAGTCGCTGATGGTAGCTGTTATTAAAATTGCTACAAAACTATTTTTTTGCACTTCTGTTTAGCACCAATGCGAAGCGTAAGCGAACTTGAGATAAAATATTTGAGGCAATAGTATTTTCGTATTTTCGAACCAGATACCTTTGGCCCTCGATATAGTAGCCAGCGAACGACGATTGCCCTTACGGCATCTAAACGTGCCCACCGCATTATTCCCTGCTAGAGTTGGGATCATGAGCGTTTTATGTTTACGGCACAATTTACTGCTTAAAATTAATAGCCCTGACAGACGACAGCGCTAATATGCATTAGCGGGCTTAATTTACAATTACTTGGGCATTTGACCCATGTTAATGCAAGTTTGTAATGCACAAGAATTCCGACGTTTAGCTGAATTTACCAAATTTGAGTAGGCAACACTGCCCAAAAATGGCTAGTTTCTGCTCTTGTTTGACAGATGCCGCTTGAAATCTGCCGCCTTGTTTGTGTTTACAGCTTCAGAGGTAAACAGTTTTTGTATTGCTAATTAAATTATATGCAAGTAAATTAACAAAAAACAAATTTTAATATTTTTGGATGGCAGAAAATAAACAACACACAGTTTGCTATCCATTTTTCCAATATTCTTAACTTTTTCGCACACTTTTATTTCACTTTTTTTTAATGAATTAACAAATTTCACTATCAGCTTCTAAATGCACAAGTCTGCCGTCTGTCACCATAAAATTTCAATGCGCATTAGCGTTGCTTAAGGCGCATTAATTTTGTTCGTCTATCAGGGCTATAAGCCCTCTTCCTCCGCAAATGCAATGCATTTCTCCCTTATGCTAAACGTTTCCACAACTAGTGATGTTCCACATTTTTATTAGTTCTGCAACAGTGAGAACATTCGTTACACTTTTACGTACACCGCGGCTGGTGAAAGGTTCATCGAAGTACAATTCTTTCTGGAATTATTCCCGTTAAAGAAAATGAAGTGTTAAAAAGGGAGTTACACCCTTCACTTTCCAACCAACCTTCACCCATAACTTTTTATCCAAGACGATTTTGGATTTTTGGCTTTAAAGCATTATTCTAGTTGATCCAATTCCGTGAAATCCTTCATCGTCGATCCAACAGCGGGGAGTTCAGTGCTGTTTCGCTTAGAACTACTTTCTGCACTGGCGGCCTTTGGCCGCGCTTAAAAAAAAAATCAGGTCGATCCAACACCGTGGTATTCAGAGTTGTTTCGCGTAGAACTACTTTCTGCACTCGCGGCCTTCGGCCGCTCTTCAATAAAAAAACAACCCTGGTCGACCCAACACCGGGGTGTTCAGAGGTCTTACGCATAGAACTCCTTTCTGCAAATTTTTTTCTTTTATAAAAAATTGTTGAAGATTTTTGCGTTTTCCATTTATGTATGTATTTGCGGTATAAAGTTTTTCCTTATTTTTTTTCGTTGACAAATTTGCACGTATGGCAATACAATTTATTTGCTAGTATGCAACCCTTTTGTTATTGTGCGAATGCACAGAATTTAACTAAAATACAATTATTAAATTAAAACTTTATTTCCAATAAATATTAAAAAAAATTAATATACAGATACGGTATAGTGAAGTGTTAATAAGTGAAAAGTGCATAATATAAGCGAAAAAGTCATTCACAATATACAAATTATCAAGTTAAAAGTAGTGAATTTTTTGATTTTAAATGCAAATATTTTCGTGATCTGGAGCCTTTTCATTGATACCCTTCATCCCCGAAATCGGGGAATGCTATTCTAAATCCCAGCCGTGAAATGTGCACTTATTTTAATGTTTAAAGTGTGTATTTAAATAAACAAAGTGTAAAATGTGAAAAAAGTTTAGTGAAACATTGAGAAATGCTATGTATTAGTATAAAAATTTTTGAATTTCTAATCGGGGATATTTTAAAAAATATATGTAAGTGTTAGCCACATATTCTTCTTCTAGAAAAAACTCCCCTATCAGTACATACCCCTTTTAGACCGAAATTCGTGTTCTTTACCTGACCGCTAACGTAATCGGAATCGTGCCGTAGATGGGCGTAATGCGACCACTGTTACGTCCACAAATCTCCTTTAACCGAAAATTTATAAAGTGCCATAACTAAGCACCTAATTAGGATATAAAACTGTAACATGGCGCAAAGGATCGCAGTAGCAAGGGGTACCTGCTGATAAAAAATTTTGAAAAAATGGGTCTGGCCCCGCCCTCTAATATGCTTAAGGGGTTAGGGGTAGCCAGAGGCACGAAAAAATGAGAGTTTTCAGAATTGTTTTTTGCTATTAAATCGTGTTATTTTACAAAAGTAGTAATATGGCATTATTATAGAATGTGTTGGCTTGAAGTCACGAAAATTTAAAAAAAAAAAAAATTAATTTCCAAAGTTATAGTTGTTTGTGTTGACCCTTTTTCAAAAAAAGGCACTTGCGGTGATAACCATAAGTCCTTGGAGATTCATCTAAAATCAATCGGACAAAAAAATGAGTTTTATAAATAGATAAACTCGGGCTTGGTCGAAGGATTTTCTTTTGTTTTTCAAAAATTAACAAAATGGCGGCAAAAAAATCAACAGTTAATTGGTCTTCAAAAATCGAAATTTTCGAAAAAATTAAAATCCTTCGATCAGGCCCGAGATTATTATGTAATCTAAAAGCTGTATAAATTTCGTTAAAACCTACTAAGCGGGTTTCGAGTTACAGTTGTCACCGATTCAAAAAACATAGTTTTGAGAAAAACGCGTTTAAAGTTTCACACTAGCGCTTTGAAGTGCCCGAGCTCGCTTTGTTATTTGTCGAATAACTCAAAAACTAATTATCGGATCAACGTGAAATTTTCAAAGAATATTTTTAAGATATTACACTTAACGAAAATGCACAAAAAAAATAATTTTTTGAAAATTCTGACTACCCCTAACCTCTTAATGTCTCTTTTAAACCACTAAAGCTACAAAAACCAACTGTACTGGGCGCAAATATTATAAGAACTCCTACTGACAGTGTGAAAATTTATGAAATCGATAGAAACCCCTGCTCACTCCCCATATAACGGTATTGAGCAAACTACAAAAAGTGAAATAAATCAATAACTAATTACGTCAGAGACAATAAATTTTACTTCCTTTTTCTTTCTTTCTCTTTCCAGTACAGAAATCAATATGTAAATATCATTACCGAAAAAAATTTTGCAATAATAATTCCCTTAAAGAATGGCACCTTTTGACTAAAAATCGTCTTAATCCAACCAAAACTGTTCAAGACCCTAATACCCAAATATGTGGACTCCAGTATCTATAGTTGACTTTTGACCGAAAATATCGGTCAATGTGTGAGATATACAATTGAAATTCAGACAGAATCCATTCCTGACAGTGGAAATTCTGTGTATCAAAAATCGGGTCCATATAAAGGTTTTCGAAAATCCAGGTGACTTTATGCTGGATATATCAGCCAATATTTGAGTTATCTCAATGAAAATTTTAGAAGTATATTACTCATAACATTATGTCATTGTGTCTAAAATGGTTACAATTGGGCGAAAGCTTGACCTACGCCCAAATAACCATTACCAGAATTTTCGAACATCCAGCTGATTATGTACAAGGACTAGGTAGGTAGGTTGGTAGGAGTGCAGCCCTATCGGGCTCAATTAACACTTGATGTGCCATTTCGATGCACTGTCCGTAGAACCTCCTGTATCTGCTATTA
The DNA here is from genome assembly GCF_016617805.1 of Bactrocera tryoni. Classification (NCBI taxonomy): domain Eukaryota; kingdom Metazoa; phylum Arthropoda; class Insecta; order Diptera; family Tephritidae; genus Bactrocera; species Bactrocera tryoni. Next base: position 13,358,675 of record NW_024396366.1, on the reverse strand, counting down.
CGTTTCACTTCCTCTTTCAAACCATTTTGAGGTTTCGATGAAACTACTTATGTCCGATATGCTTTTAGTGGAAATCCATGGGCATTCACAGAGAAAGTGGAAGATTGTTTCATTGTTCCCTGCTACTCCGCAGCCACGGCAGATGTCGTTGTAGGGCATACCCATTTTGGATGCGTGTTCCCCAAATGGCCAGTGCCCTGTTATGGTAGCTGTTACTTTGTAAATACTTTTCCTTGACCTATTTAGTAAGTCGTTGGTTCTTTTCCTGTCATATCTTGGCCATAATTGTTTAGTTATGACGCATTTTGTGATGTTTTTCCACCTGTTATTTGCAATTTGTTGAAATTGTCTATTGATCTCTCCTTTGATTGACCCTAGCGGACTTGGTATTATCTCCGCCTCGGATTCGTTGAGGAAAGCTCCTGCCTTTGCCAACTCGTCTGCTTTTTCGTTACCGAAAATGTTCCTGTGGCCGGGAACCCAGATTAAGTTTAGTTGGAGCTTGTCTTTTATTGCGCTTAGTGCTCTCTTGCAGTTGTGTACTGTGCTGGAGTTTGTCATGGGTGAAGACAAGGCCAGGAGCGCCGCCTGGCTGTCCGTAAATATAGTTGATTTATTTATATTCCCGTGGTTTTCCAATAGAGCTTCGCAGGCTTTTTCTATGCCTAGTACTTCTGCTTGGAAGATGCTAGCCGAGTTCGGTAGACGTATAGAAAGAGATATGCCAAGATCAGTGGAGAATACCCCCGTGCCTACTCCGCAGTCCATTTTGGACCCGTCGGTATAGACTGAGATGGTATCCTCCTCTTCTATTGAGCCTCTTCTCCATTCTCGTCTAGATGGTATCCTTACCTGGAAGTGTCTATTGAAGTCCAGCTTTGGGAGAATGTAGTCTGATTTATTAATGGTGAGCTTGTTTAGAATTACACTATGTCCATAGTTCTGCTGGTTCCAACCTCCCAATTCCTTTATTCTTGTCGCCGCAATAGCTGCTGTTTTTGAATAAAAATGTCCATTGGTAGTTGATGCAGGATCACGTTGAGCGCATCAGTCGGACATGACCTGATTGCCCCAGTAACACCCGCACATGCTGCTCTTTGTATACCATTTAATTTTTTAATGTTGTATTGTTTGTTTAACGCTGGCCACCATACCAGAGCTCCATATGTAAGTATAGGTCTAATGACCGCCGTATACATCCACATGACTACACTTGGTTTGAGGCCCCAATTCTTGTTGACGATTCTCTTACAAGTATAGTAAGCCATGTATGCTTTGTTTATTCTTTTTTCTATATTTATTTTCCAGGACAATTTGGTGTCAATCTCCACCCCCAAGTATTTAGCTGTGGGGGATAGAGATAGTGTTGTACCGTTTAGTACCGGAAGTTGAAACTGAGGTATTTTGGTTCTGCTTGTGGATATCATCAGTTGTGTTTTGTTCGGGTTAACTCCTAGACCATTGTGTTTAGCCCATAGGTTTAACCTACGAAGTGCTATTTGAAGACAATATTTTTTCGATTTATAATTCATTTTATACTTATATTTCATTCCCAAAAACAGGATAAAAATCCTACTTAAATATAAGGAAATTATTCCAATTACAAAATGTTCTATGGCTATCGCCAAACTATTAAATTCGTAACATTTTCGAGATTATTACAGTTGTCTCTCGCAAAAAAAATTTTCACTTCCCGCCATTGGGATGTGTCAAGTTTTTTTCGCTTAAAACTTTTTTGCGTGGGCGGCCTTTGGCCGGGTACGGTTCCAGTTACTTGGCAATGGGGAACTGAAAACGAATTTCGGTAGAAATGGGGTAAGTATGTGCTGATAGGGGATCTTCTCCAGAGGAGGAATATGTAAAAGTAATATTGCTAACACTTATATTTTCGCTTTTTAAATTAAAAAATATATAAATAACTCATGATATTTCACAATGTTTAACTAATTTTGTCCACATTTTTCACTTTGTATATTAAAATTTACACTTTAAGCATTAATATAAGTTCACATTGCATTTTTATTTCGTTTTCTTTTAGCCAAATTTATTCGTTTAAAAATCACTTAGCCATTCATGGTTGAAAAGGTTAGATTGCTTACAATTATGAGTAAAACGAGCGTATCTACATTTTAAAAACCAAATATGAAGGATTTTTCAACAACAGCGCTTTCTTTGTTTGCACTTACACGTCTTTTTTTTTAATAACTGTAAAAAAAAAAAATCTTTCTAAAATTTTCCAAGCTATAAATGAGTTTGTGAAAAGTTTTTTCATATATATGAATAATAGTATGTAATTTATGTTTAATAAATGCAGATGAGTAAAACTATATTATAATATTATGAAATGTGTATGATTGTAATACAGTAGCGAACAACAAAAACGGGACACATAATTGTAGTGACTTTAAATCGATGTTGCGTTAACAAATCAAACTTTATTATACAAGTAAGTATTTTTTAGTAAGTATATTATTCAGATACAATAAAACGCTGTTATTTATATTCCTGAGTATACACATGGCTGCAAATAAAATGAAATGTGGTAAAAGTCCAAAATTGACTGAAGTTGATAAAATCAATATTTTGGCTTTGCGATCGAAAAACTTGAGTATACGTAAAATTAGTGATAAAATAAATTTTAGCAAAACTACTGTCGGGACTTTCCTTCAGAAATATGCGAAGACTAAGTCTTTAAAACGCAAAACGGGTTCCGGACGCCCGAGGAAACTTCTACCAAGGATGACCACAATGTTAAGCGGATTAGTATTCAGAACAGATTTAAAACACCTAAAGACATCAGAATCGAAGTTCAGGAATTAAATAGAACCGAGATCAGTACGCGAACAGTACGACGGCGCCTCCAAGAAGCCAGACTAACTGTCTGTCGATCTGCCAAAAAACCACTATTGTCGGTAAAATGCGACAAAAACTCCTCCAATGGGCGAAACTGCACAAAACCTCGACCAAGAAAGATTGAAAAGAAGTCATATTTTCAGATGAGTCCAAAATTAACACTTTCGGTTCAAACGGAATGTCGTACATTCGCAGAAGAGTTGGTGAACTTTTCAGTAATGAGTGTGTCAAATATACTGTCAGGCAGGGGGAAGTCGGATGATCTGGTGGTGTTTTTCCTATCATGGTGTTGGACATTTGACCTTGATTGATGGAAATATTTTCGCCATTAAATACCAACAGATCTTACAGGAAAACCTGGTCCCTTCAATTGAAGAGCACTTTTCCTATATGGACAACATAATTTTTCAGGATGATTCTGCGCCATGCCATCGAGCCAAATCGGTTAGTAAAATTTTTTTATATTGCTTATCGTTAATAACATTTCACTTTTACAAAGACATGGTTAATACACATTTTAATTTTTTTCAGATAAAAAAATACTTAGCAGAATTGGGTGTTTTATTAATGGACTGGCCTGGGAACAGTCTTAATATAAACCTCATCGAAAACCTTTAGAACATCATGAAAGCGCGGATAACCAAGAAGAGACTTGGACATTGCCAGATCTTTACCGAATAATTGAAGAGATTTGTTATAACGGTATACCGGCACAAATTTTACAGTCGTTAGTTGATTCCATGCCCGAACGAACAAAAACCGTGATAAAAAACAAAGGAGGCGCCACGAAATATTGAATGAAGACATTTTGATGTCTCCATTACTATTACTAATTTATTTAAAAAAAATCGAGTTTTTATTATATCGCGTTTAGTTTTGAGAACATTTTTTATAAGTATCATAGTAGAAATTGAAATATCGGAAATATTTTGTTTCGGCTTCTAATAAAAAATAGAAATATTTATTTTGAATTGAATTATTTATTTTTGTTTCGAATACTTAAATCAATCAAGTTTCATGAAATTTTTTTTGTAAAAGTCCTTATTTTTAAATAAAATCAAATAATCACACATTTCTAAGGTGTCCTCTTTTTTTGTCCGCTACTGTATAATATTATTATATATTACAATAAAATCATGTCACAATATTATAGGACGTTTTTTATAACCACTGTAACATATAGCTGCCATACACACTGAACACGATCGGAATCAAGTTCTTATATGGAAAACTTTCATATTTGACAATGTATCTTCACAAAAGTTGGCACAGATTATTTTCTACGAAGAAATTGTTCAGATCGGCTTACTATAGTATATAGCTGCTATACAAACTGAACGATCGGAATCTAGTGCTGGTATGGAAAACTTTTGCATTTGACAAGATATATTCATTAAATTTGGTATGAATTATTTTCTAAAACAACAATGTAATCTCCGAAGAAATTGTTCAGATCGGTTAACTATAGCATATAGCTGCCATACAAACTGAATGATTGGAATACAAGCTTGCATGGGAAACTTCCTCATTTAACGATATATCTTCACGAAATTTGGTATGAGTTATTGTTTATAGAAATAATGTAATATCGAAAGAAATTATTCAGATCGACTCACTATAGCATATAGCTGCCATACAAACCGAAGGATCGGAATCAAGGGCTTGTATGCAAAACTTTCGCATTTGACGTGGTATCTTCACGAAATTTGACATGGATTCTTACTGCTTAAGGTAATAACTTAATATCCGAAAAAGTTGTTCAGATCGGATTACTCTAGCATATAGCTATACATAGTTACTAAAAGAAATGCACCTGTGAAGGTTTTATTAGCTTCGGTGCAGCCGAAGTTAACGTTTTTTCTTGTTTTTAAATGTTACTTGCTAAGAGTAGATATTATATTTTTAATGGCAAAACGTGAGTCTGTTAGATCAAATGTGCTGGAATGGGAATTCATCGCAAAGGTAATTTTCCGTGAAAACTGAATACGTTTAAACTGATATGCTAAATCGTTAGAACTCAAAGGAATTCGGAAAATCAAGCATTCTTCCCCCTTGTATTCGATAGCTGCGTCACAATCAGTCGGGTTCCAATACACAGTTTCGGCGCATGAAGATTGCGAAACATAATAATGACAAATCAAACTTTGAGACGTTAATAAAGCGGCGGCATACCAAGCCTCTCCAAAGATTTTAAAAATTTCACTGGATAACTCACGCATCATCTTTATTGTCATGACGATCGATCGATCGATTTGTATGAACACAAACCTCCCGGAATTTGACTTTAATCTTTCAGTTTAAGTCACTAATATTGGTATATTTGGCAGCTATATTTGCGGGTGCACTATAGCAATCGTGGTTACGATAATTTGGCCAATGATCGGATAAACATTCGGGATGAGTTCATCTTTCGTTAAAGTGAATTGACAAAAGGCAGGTGGAATTGATATCAACCCGCTGGAAGTATCAACCGAAATTTGCCCATTTCCAATTCTTAGCAAATACGATGTAAAAAGTATTCCGCAATGTCATTTTTGTTCGTATCCCATAATTGACGAGGATTTGAAGGTTGATATTTCGAAATGATCATCGCGAAAAGTGTACGAACTTCAGTGGCACGCGAAGTAGCTATCGCATCGTCCATTGTTTGATTCCAGTCATTATCATGTTTCAGCAATTGTAATTGTTGACATGCTTCTCGAAAAGTTGCACACACCGTATCATTCACAGTACGCAATGACTCAAATGAAATTCAACCGCGTACAATAATCAATAGCAACCGAAAATAGAAGCAATCTGTGTTTTTGGGTGGATTGTATAAATTATTCGTGATGTATTAGTTAAAAACACACCTGGATATCCATCTACTACTTGGCCTTGCTTTCTGCGTATTCATTTCGACGATGCATTCCATGTATAATATCGAGTCATTTCCGAATAGAGCAATGCAAACGGATCACTGACGCAAGTTGAGAAAAAACACCGTCAATGTCGATTTTATTGTTGGCAGTATTTTCGTTGGCTGTACTGTATTCTCTGGGTTGAAATACACTCTTTGGCCTTCTCCAAATGAACTGCGAGATGCACAACAGTCGAAAAACGGTCATGAATTGCTAAAGTAAATATCTTACAAAGCGCTTCATTGCAGTTCACGCATCAACCCAATTTATACTTGCTGATCTCATCTCGTTTAAGGTCAATAACCGCCATGTTGCTTTCGTTGGTGAAGTACTTGCAAAGGTATTTGATTGATTTCACCAAACTGCAATACTCAACATTGATATGAGTTTTGAATGGGAATTAGACAATAGTGGCGAATGTGGTGTTGTCAATTTCGATATTCACTCTTCTAAATTGAATGCTGAAAGTTCTACCATTAGCGTCTGGTGAGCGTCGCCGTTACAGGGATATCCATCAAAGCATGTGGATAGTTTTTCATGCATTTATTGTCACACATACAAAACGAAATGGAATTGTGGTGTCCGCAAGGTCCATAACCATATTGGTTTTCACCACTTCGTATAATTCTGGACCTATCTCTGTATCAGGAATTTCCGCAGAAATTATTCGCTGTGGCCAACGAACAAAGGACCATAAATCTTTCGCAGAAATTTTCTCTCGAAAACTCGTAACGTCAACTCATCAGTTGTTGTCATCGTCCATGACTCTGCACCATATAGCAGGAGTGACTTATAGAGTTTGGTCTTTGTTCGTCGAGAGAGGACTTTGCTTCTCAATTGCCTACTCACTCCAAAGTAGCACCTGTTGGCAAGAGTCATTCTGCGATGAATTTCGAAGCTGACATTGTTCTAGATGTTAATGGTGGTTTCACGATAGACGAAATTCGAAGTTATGACTGTCAATAGTGACGTGGGAGCCTAATAGGGCATGAGCAGCTTGAATTATTTTCTCCAAGATTTGGAGCATGGTGAATATTTGGTCGGTTGTTGACTTTACAGACCTAAAGCCACATTGAGGCTTGCTGTTTCCTTTCATTGGGGGTGTTTTTTTTACGTGGCGGGTCCCAAACTCAGCACCCAACCCTGCTTAGGGGATGTTTCGCCTTCTCACTTTAGCTCGCCTTCAAACGGATGTTCTTAGGCTACCCAGAGGATACTTGGTCAAACACCGGAAGTCATGAGCTGCTTGAGCCATGTGTAAAAGAATCGTTTCTGGCCACTCCCAAGTGAATGGCGATCAGAGAACTTTCCTCACTTGCGTGAACTTCTACACATGACCCCATCCTCCATCGACTTCGCCAGGGCCCGAAATATGGTTACCTGTAATACTAGATTCCAGCATAAGAAAATTTATCAAGCCACCTGGCTGTCTCCGGATCGAAAAGCCATCAACCAGATCGATCATGTTGTTATAGACGGAAGTGACCGATGCCCAGAGCATACTTAAATTATGGAGGGAACACTTCTCCAGCCTGCTGAATGGCAGTGAACGCACAACGCCAGGAGAAGGCGAACCTGATTCCCCAAACGATGACGATGGAGCAGACGTTCCATTGCCCGACCATGAAGAAGTTCGAATAGCAATTACAGGCTGAAGAACAACAAAGCGGCGGGGGCAGATGGATTACCGAGCTATTCAAACAAGGCGGCGAAGAACTGATAAGGAGCATGCATCAGCTTCCTTGTAAAATATTGTCGGACGAAAGCATGCACAACGATTGGAATTTAAGTGTGCTCTGCCCAGTCCATAAAAAAGGAGACCCCACAATCTGCGCCAACTACCGTGGGATTAGCCTCCTCAACATCGCATATAAGGTTCTATCGAGCGTATTGTGTGAAATATTAAAGCCCACCGTCGACAAACCGATTGGACATTATCAGTGTGGCTTTAGAACTGGAAAATCTACAACCGACCAGATATTCACCATGCGCCAAATTTTGGAAAAGACCCGGGAAAGGAGAATCGACACACACCACCTCTTCGTCGATTTCAAAGCTGCTTTCGACAGCACAAAAAGGGGCTGCCTTTATGCCGCTATGTCTTAATTTGGAATGGCCGCAAAACTAATACGGCTGTGTAAACTGACGTTGAGCAACACCAAAAGCTCCGTCAGGATCGGGAAGGACCTCTCCAAACCGTTCGATACCAAACGACAGACAAGGTGACTCCCTATCGTGCGACTTCTTCAACCTGCTGCTGGAGAAAATAATTCGAGCTGCAGAACTTAATCGAGCAGGTACATTCTTTTATAAGAGTGTACAGCTGCTGGCGTATGCAGATGATATTGATATCATCGGCCTCAACACCCGCGCCGTTAGTTCTGCTTTCTCCAGACTGGACAACGAAGCAAACCAAATGGGTCTATCAGTGAACGAGGACAAGACGAAATATCTCCTGTCATCAAACAAACAGTCGTCGCACTCGCGACTTGGCTCTCACAAGACTGTTGGCAGTCATAATTTTGAAGTTGTCTATAATTTCGTCTATCTTGGAACTAGCGTAAACACCACTAACAATGACAGCCTGGAAATCCGACGCAGGATAACTCTTGCCAACGCGTTGGCCACAACGAATATCGCATTCGATGGAACGATGAGCTGTACGAGATAGACAACGACATTGACATAGTTCAGCGAATTAAAAGACAGCGGCTACGCTGGCTAGGTCATGTTGTCCGAATGGACGAAAACACTGCAGCTCTGAAAGTAATCGACGCTATACCCGCCGGGGTAAGCAGAGGAAGAGGAAGACCTCCACTCCGTTGGAAAGACCAGGTGAAGAAGGACCTGGCTACGCTTGGAATATCCAATTGGCGCCACGTAGCGAAAAGAAGAAACGACTGGCGTGCTGTTGTTAACTCGGCTATAATCGCGTAAGCGGTGTCTAGGCGAATTAAGAAGAAGAAGAAAGCCACATTGATAAGATCTAATCAGTTTGTTGACGGTGGACTTTAATCTTTCACACAATACGCTCGATAGAACCTTATATGCGATGTTGAGGAGGCTTATCCCAGGGTAGTTGGCGCAGATTGTGGGGTCTCCCTTCTTGTGGATTGGTCAAAGCACACTTAAATTCCAATCGTCGGGCATGCTTTCATCCGACCTTATTCTACAAAGGAGCTAATGCATGCTCCTTATCTATACTTGAATAGATCAGTCGGCAATCCATCGGTCCCTGCCGCTTCTTCAGCGGGTAATTGCGATTCGAACTTCTTCATGGTCGGGCAATGGAACGTCGGCTCCTTTGTCATAGAATGGGAATCGGGTTTGCCATTCAGCAATCTGGTGAAGTGTTCCCTTCATGACTTTAATATGCTCTGAACATCAGTCACTATATGACCTCCGAGGGTTCTACAAGAGTATGTTCCAGTGTCCTATTAGTCTGCGTATATTTTCGTAAAACTGTCGGCTAGCTTGTCAAGCTCTTCATACTCACTTATTTCGGCCTCTCTCTTTTTTTTGTCTGCAAATGCGTCTCGCTTCCCTCTTCAGTATGGCACTTCTTATCGTACCAGCTGTTCTTTTGCCTTTTCCGAAAACCAATGGTTTCGTTTGGATATGTACGTAAGGAGCTTGAAATGCCATCCCACAATTCCCGACTGTCTGTTGTGATTGAAGCTTTTCGACGTTGAACCTTCTTTGTGTTTGTTGACATGCTTTTTTTCAGGTTTAAAACACTGGAGACGTGTCTTCCGCTGCTTGAGCTATGTGTAAACGAATCGTTTCTGGCCACTCCCAAGTGAATGGGGATCAGAGAACTTTCATCACTTCCGTGAACTTCTACACATGACTCCAACCTCCTAAACATTAAATTACATTCCTTTAATTTATTCTTGAAAACCACTTGTTTAAAAGACATTAGAAAATTTCAGATTTCTACAGAATAATTATTGAATTTTTTTACGATTAAAGTTTGTTTAGGTAAGCTATAACTAGGTCTGTGCACAAGGGTTAATAAGAACTGTTGCAGAATCCGACAGTTTACCATAATTGAAGTTGACCAATAAATTTAGTATAAATTATGAACTGTGATGTTATTGGTTTGATGATCGAACCCTATGTTTTATTAGTAAGTAGTTCAAAATTAAGAATACTTTTAATTTATTTTTACTTTTTGCTGGTCGCAGGATATCATACTTATACTGAAATAAAATATTGATTTATATGTATTTAACAATAATAAAAAAAATTTAATATTATTTTCCAGAACCATCACGTCCACTTTTAGACGAAAAAGATCTTGATAGTGAAGATGACAATGACTATGAGGTAAGATGAAACGAAAGTGCCGGGAATCCCCTGCGTAATTTCAAAATAATGTAATGTCTGATTTTGTTTATGCTTAGATAAATTTATGAAATCCTTAAAGATTGCAGGAAAGAACCCAGATGACTAACACTTGCTGAAATAAGATTTATTAAATAGATTTTAGATTCTACTTTTTTGTTAGCATTAATTGTGAAACATTTTAACATCTTTGTAAAATATAATAAAAGCAAGTAACAAAGGGCTAAGCGTCGCCACAATTTCATCGTTCTTGAACGAGTCAGAGGATAGCGCGCAGGCATGCTATTATCAGGAAAGGAGTTTTTCCGAACTGATATAATATATGTCACCGACTCACAGTGGTTCCATTTGTATGGAGGATAGCGACAAAAATAGTTAGAATACAGATACTGACTTGCAATATACACAGCATATTTCTGTTCATGCAAGTACGATATTCTGAAAAAATCGCAATTGTATAACGCCCACTTTTCATATTCTACATATATAATTCTAACGTTAAAATACCTGAGCAAAAAAAAAATAAAAAAATTCCTTTACGTAATTAGTCTTCAAACAATTCTATTGTAGTTTTTAATAATGCGCTTTTCTTTTTGCATGACAATTTTCGTTGACCTGTAATAAATGGATCTGAGCTCAACAATAACATATTAAGTAAATCCGTATTTGTTGCAATTCGAGAAGTTTTCCTCGTATGTTGAAGCCTATACCTCTTAATATCCTTGTTTTTGGCTTCCGCAGCTTCCTCTGATAGTTCTCCAATGGATATTATTGCACTTTCGATGACTTCGGAACCATGCACTAGGATCTTGTGAACTGAAGGTGGAAGATAGAACCAAGGGTACTTCTCTACAAGCCCTTTAGCAGTTTCAAGTGCGAATTGCTTAAATTTGTCCGCGTTTATTTTATATCCTGATGACATAGCTTGCAGTAACGCTGCACATCTTAGTATGAGCTCTTCGTCAACGCCCGTTATTTGAGAAGCCAAACCAGCATTATTAAAAAAGCGTCTAGCCGTATTGCCATCGTTTGACGTCCCACTACCTCCTGTTTTTGGCATGTCCACTATTAAACCCATTTCTGATCTAAACTTATTTCTAACTTGAATTTTTTTTTCCATGAATTGAGTTTTATCTTCTGCCGACCTAATTTGCCATTTCTTGATATCTAGTCTATACGATACATGAATGAAATATTCAAAAATCGAATATATGAATGTAAAGGTGATAAACCAAACTCAAAATGTTCTTTGTGGACGGCTTTTTGTAGACATTTATCTATATCGTTCATCTCTTTTGATTTGGCTTGGCATATGTAACACTTAGCAGATGATGTTTGACTTAGTGCATTGCATACTTTTCCACCAACCATAGTCAGTTGCAATTTGTGTTCGACGTTTATTTTCTGTCCAGATCTTAAATATTCTGTGCACTTCAACATATCAGCAGTTGGGCGACCACGTTTACTCGCTTTTACTTCTTCTTTTTCAGATGGCAAAGATAGAGTTTCGAGACTTAAGGTAACAACCTCTTTGTAAGAGAGCCAATCCGAGTAGTTTCTTAACACGTCTGACTTTACGCGATGGTTTTGTTTCCACATCACCCCAATGCGTCTGCATAAATATTTTACACATTTCAGTATATCATCAAACGGGTGTTCGTCACCTTCAAAACCTGTTTTTCTGACTATATCTTCAAAAACTTCTTCAAAAACTTCCTGACCTTTCGTCGTATTTGATCCATTTTTGGAGCACCAAATTTCAAAAATATAGGAGCGAGAAAATATGCATTGATGAGACGTTCCTACGATAAGAAATTTAAAAATAAAAATCTCAGAGAGAGTGAGACAACAACAACTAATTCTACATTTGTTTATTGACATTACTTGCAAAAACCAATGCAATAACACGCAAAAAAAAAAAAAAAAAAAAAAAAAAAAAAAAGTTAGGTTAGTTTAATGAACTTTATTTAGAAACCTGCAAATCCCTGCACATGAACTTAATATTATTTTAAACTATATACTTGTATCAACATTTACACACTAATCCGGTCATTGCATTCGGTTGACAAAGTTACTAAATCTCCAAATACATTTAACAAAGAACAACAAAACTGAATCAAAAAGACACTTCATTAAAATTTGTTATTCTAAAAACAACAGCACAATTTAAAAACTTGTAATTACTGAAAAATAATACTATTACCATTTACTTTAATTTCCATTTTCAGTATTTTTATTTGCACACTTTTTTAAATTAAATTTTTGCAGTTGAATGTACCCGTTGCTTTCGCTTTTATTTTTATCAACTATTTACTTCTGTGCAAGGCCGTACATTTGTTGCCTTCACTGAAGAAGTTCCGTTAGAAATAATCAAAACAAACTCAAAATACATAACTTTGATGGCATAGGCAACTATTTATTTAGCTACAAGCCCAGTATATAAACATAGACTTTTTTATTTTTGTCGTATGGGAGGAACCACCGTGCGACTGATCAATATTTTTGAGAATGAGTTGAGTCATATTAGATATCTGGAAGTTTGAACAGTTCATTACAAAAGCGCTCATTTAGAGCAGTTCAGTGTCTCTGATGCAGTCTGAGTAATTATCCGATTTCATTTCAAAAACAAATTTTAATCATCGAAAATCTTTTAGTTTTTCAAAATATTCTCCATTAAGATCTATACACTTTTACATGAGCTTTTCTAGTGGTATGGTTGAGGTATGTTCAATTGTTCCAAAAAACAGGTAACGGTTTGCTTGGAAGTGGTTCGTGTGCTCATGATTTACTTTTCTGTGTTGTTCTAGTAGTATAGTTGAGATATGTCCAATTGTTCTAGGAAACATGCAACCGTTTGCTTGGAAGTGCTTCGTGCGCTTAGAATTTACTATTCTGTGTTGTTTTAGTGGTATGGTTAAGGTATGACCAATTGTTTGCTTGGAAGTGCTTCGTTCACAACAACTTTTTTTTTGGATTCGGCTCATCTCGAAACACCAACACAAAACGCCATTAAATGAAAACTTAAAAAGTGACATAACTAAATATTTAGTTAAGATACAAAACTAATTTAGTACAGGGAATCGCAGTAGAGAGGCACCAATATTGGACCTGGACTGTACCAATATTTTTTTTGAGTAGGCGTGACTCCATCCAAATGGTTAAATTTACATATCTTCCAAACCACCGAAGGTAAATCAACCAAACTTGCTGTGAAAAAGTTTTTTTTTAGCATTTCTTCATAACTGATAAAGTTAGTAAATTAATGAAAAGAAATTGGAAGTCGAAGCAGAAGCACAGAGAGGTGGTTATTCTTCGAGATAGTTTAAATTAATAGCTTTAAGTAAATTTAATTATAATTTGTTTATTGAGGCCCTATGTTCCACCTAGGAACTACGGGAAAATATATATATGTATATATTTGTACCAAGTTTCCTGAACGTATTTCAATTTTTACTTAAGTTACAGCTTGTACATTTTTCTCGTCACCCTGATCATTTATGTACGTATGTACTTATGTATATATATATATAACCCTATATCTATCTCGCTAATAGTGCCCATACACGAGCACACAAGTGCGTTCGATCGGTATGAATTCTGCACGGACGCTTCTTGCTTTTTTTGACTTACGCTGCTGATCGAAAGCAACAGCGACAAAAATCATAAGTAGCAAAAAGTCGAATGCATTACTTTTCGCGACTGAGACTGCCGACGACTGTCGAAAATTGTCGATAGCTGCTGCGGCAACTTATGGATACGATCGAAAGCTACAGCAAAGCAGAAAGCAGAAAAACGAAAAACGGCGACTTATGCTGATTTTCGTAGCTGTTTGATTTTTGTCTATGCTTCGACTGCGACTTCTGATTTTTTCAGAAGCAGTAGCAGAAGCAAAATCATATGAACTGAAACTTGCCGCAGTTTTTTAAACGCTGTACACGACACACAAATCCATTTTGCGTCCGTTCTTCACAGAGTTAACATGTGCGACAGGCAAGCGGAACATTTCTTGGAATTTATTTCTAATGTAGCATTTTTATCTATTTCATGGAATTTCGTTAATAAGTTATTCCAACTTTTATTTTTCTTACACTATGTATGTATATATATGAGCGCTTAGGCAAAAAGCGAAAACTTTGAAGCGTGATTTCTCGGTTTTTCATTTTTACGATTATTCTTAATTGGCGGGCAGGATAGAAAAAAAAACTAAACGTCGGATGGAATTAGGGCAAAGTATATTATCATTGACATAAAATTATCTTATATTTAAACTAAAAAAAATATTAAGAAAAGTCAAGTTTTAACATATTTTTAAACAGCATAAAGTAAAATTCTTTTGATCAAAAGCCACTACTTATTAAATTTTTAATAAAATTTTAAATTTTACACTTTTTTTTGGAATTTTTTTAGTTTAACTAGAAGATAAATTAATAAAAAATATGAATCTCTTTGAACTTTTTGTTTCCGATAGAAATTGCGACCTGCATCCTGGCCGCCGTCCGAAAAATGTACATGCGAGATGCATCGGGTAATTGCTTCCCAAAGGCAGAATATCAAAGATTTCGTATCCAAAAATTTGTGAAAGATGTTCAAATATATAACTATAAAGCCTAGAAATTTCGCTTGAATCAATAATTTGTTTCCCTCCCAAAAAATCCTCAAAAATCGATTTTTGAAGCCTCGAAAGCAGGCTCTCCTTAACTCTTGCCATTGTCCGCGATCTTCACTGTTCGGCGACACGAGAGAAATGAGATTTTGTGCGCCGACAACGCCATACACGATAAACATGTTCGCGCACCGATCGTAAAAAATCAAACATTTTCGCGAACATGGATCGGTACGCGAACAAGCCCATACACGATAAACCGCAAGCGCACACATACCGATCGAACGCACTTGTGTGCTCGTGTATGGGCGCTTTAAGTTTTAGGTAATATGTACAATAGGGTGCACCTTAGCTATACGGGAGAAAAAAATATAGCGTACAGGGCATCACACCCCCCCAAAAGTTGCATTAGAGTATAATATTATGTTCTGCAAAAAATTTTGCCGATTGGATAATGGGAAGACGTGTCGCAACGAAGGTAAAGTGACCATGTTTTACAAATTTTGAATAAAATAGCACACTGAGATGTTTTGTTGTTGTGGTTAAAAAATAATCACATCCTTATCTCGACCGCATCAGAATGGGATTTTTATACAATATGGACAATGCCATTGCACGCACTCTGCATATTTAACTTGAAAATCGAGTTTTTTCAGTTATGACACTGTTTAAAAGATATTAACTGCTAAACTTTGATTATTAAAAAAAAAATGTTTCTTATAAATTTTAAATTTTAGTTGTATAGGCAATTTACTTGATTTATTACTGTGATCAAATTGAAAAGTGAATTTTGTCCATTTCAATCGCTGCAATACACTTATGCCAACGAATTTTCCAGTCATCATAGCACTTGGAACAATCCTCCGTCGTGATGGCCATCAGAGCCTTCTTCGATTCAGCTTTTATATCCTCAATTGAGTCAAAACCGCATCCTCGGAGTAGTCATTTGAATGTGCTGGATAGCAGGAAGGTAGATAAATCAGGCGAATGCGGTGGTTGCAGTACGATATGAGTTGAAAATGTGGCGAAATTAACACGAATAACCAATTTAGTATGAGATGGTGCATAACGCACTTCTTTGTTCAATCAATTCAGACATAGTAAAAATCGAAGAATTCACTTTTAGAGTCTCACAAAACGACGCGTATCTCAAATACTAATAAATATTTTGATGTAAAATTTTGTTTTTTCAAAAATTATTTATTTATTCATGAATATCTATTTTGTCCCCTTCAAAGTAATCCCCATGAGATATTATACACTTGTGCCAACGGTTTTTCCAATCTTCGAAGCACTTCAAAAAATCATTTTTTTTTATCTTCTTCAGCTCCTCCTTCGACGACGTCTTTATCTCGTCAAGAGAAGCCTAACGTCGTCCTTTCATGGGCCTCTTCAGTTTAGGGAACAAGAAAAAGTCACAGGGGGCCAGATT
Organism: Bactrocera tryoni; assembly: GCF_016617805.1. Classification (NCBI taxonomy): domain Eukaryota; kingdom Metazoa; phylum Arthropoda; class Insecta; order Diptera; family Tephritidae; genus Bactrocera; species Bactrocera tryoni. The sequence goes on along the minus strand of NW_024396366.1, from coordinate 13,342,540 downwards.
TGGGGAATACGGTGGCTGCGGCATCATTAGTGTGTTGTTTTTGGCCAAAAAGTCGCGCACAAGCAACGATGTGTGAGCAGGGGCGTTATCGTGGTGCAAAAGCCAATTTTTGTTCTTCCACAAATCCGGGCGTTTCTGACGGATTTCTTCGCGCAAATTGCGCATAACTTGCCAATCGATATGTTTAGGTCCTCAGCAACTTCTCTAACGATGATTCGACGATTGGCCAATACCATTTTCTCCACTTCATTAATTTTTTCGTCTGTTGTTGAAGTGCTCGGGCGTCCGGCACGCTCTTCGTCGTTCACATCTTCTCGGCCTTCTGAGAACATTTTGTACCACCGATAAACGTTGCTTCGGTCCAAGGTAGCTTCTCCGTATGCCACAGTCAACATTCGGAATGCATCCGCGCACTTAATTTCGTTTTTCACACAAAATTTGATACAGGTTCTTTGATCCATTTTTTTGAATAGGTAAAAATCGAAGACGATCCAAAACACGTGCAAGCAAAGAAGCTGTCAACAATTAAATGAACATTCAAAATGGCCGAGCTTGTCGGCATAAGTGAGAGACATGAGTACCAACATAACGCCACAAAAAATTCGAAATTCGAATATACGTAACCCGCGAAAATTCAAAATTCGCGATACTTTATGAACACACCTCGTATATATGTAAATGATCCTAAGCTACTAAAGCTTTAACAACCAATTTGCAGACCGCAAATCTTATAAGATCATCTACCGACAGTGTGAAAATGAAAATCCCGCTCACTCCCCATTAGGTGAAATTGGGCGAACACTTTTCCTAGCCCCCATTCGGGTGACTTTACTCTACTGGTTAGTTTTTTAGTATGTGGCATGTTAATGTTTTGTGATATCGGTTAATGATTTTCGTTTTTCTAACAATCTTTATGTGTCTACACTGACACACTGAGTTACATATACATATATAGTATCTATATAGAATTACTTGGATTTCGATCCTCTGGTTGAGGTTTTACACCTTATACCCGAGACAGACATGTAGTAACAATACCATACATATATGGTACAAATGTAAATAATAAAACTAATAGTCAAGCCATTTCCAGAAACTATATAAAAATATTTTTTTTATTTTTTTCTTATTTTATTTAAAAACATAACAATTCAGTCCTTACATAACAATTATGAAAAAAAAAAACAACTTAAAATTTCAGAAATTAATTAAAAATTCAGGATAAGGGCTCAGTTCAAAATTAATTTTTGTTTGACATATAATCAGTAATATTTGTTTTTTTTTTTTGGTTTCTTTAAATCCGATATAACAATATCGTTACGGAGGACAAAAGATTGGCCATGTGCTTACTGGAAGACAATTCACTCTTGTTGCACCAATTTATTAAATTGTTAACGCTTTCAATAGCTATAGCATTTGAAATAACTGGTGTGTCATCAACAACTTCATCTTCACTGCTATCAGAAAACTCAGCACTGCTACTTGGTCATAACCAGTTCCGTCTTCAAACTCATCTTCATTCCATTTCTCGATGCCATCAATACACATGAAACTGTTTTGTATCAATTTATGCTAAAAGATTTTGATTTATTTGGAGAGCTTCATTGCAGTCCTCATTTTTGTTAAGCAACTGTGCTAGTGGCACATCATCATCGCTGTCGTATTGGTCAGAGTCCCAATTTAACAACTTTGACCAAGAATTCCTCATCACTGTTTGCGCTATCTTAACCCAAGCTTGTTTCAGAAATATTATTGCCTTTCGGATGGAATGGGATTTCAACAGACTATTCAGTGCACCACCTTTAGCTATTATTTCAGCAAGTAACTTACTTCTGTAAACAAGTTTTGTTAACTTTATGGGATTTTGATCCATTGGTTGCACAGCTGCTGTCACATTTGGCGGCAAGAAATATGCAACTATGTTGCCATCTTTGCTTTGAAGATGTTCAATTGGTGCATGCGCTGAGCCGTTATCAATAAGCAAAAGAGCCTTCGGAGACAAGTTATTTTTTTGAGAAAACTGGTGTCGGGTGTCACCGAACATTTTATACTCTCGCATGATAAAGTGATAATCGAGATTTCATTATCCGTCATTTACATATTTTTCAAATACCGTATTTGTGTAAAGTAATGTACATACATTTATATTATACAGAGAAGGCATCAGATGGAATTCAAAACAGCGTTCCATTGAAAGAAGGCGTGGTTGTGAACCGATTTCACCCATATTTTGTACATGTCATCAGGGTGTTAAGAAAATATTATATACCGAATTTCATTGAAATTGGTATAGTAGTTCCTGAGATATGGTTTTTGGTCCATAAGTGGGCGACGCCACACCCATTTTCAATTTAAAAAAAAAAGCCTGGGTGCAGCTTCCTTCTGCCATTTCTTCCGTAAAATTTAGTGCTCCCGACGTTTTTTGTTAGTCGGTTAACCCACTTTTAGTGATTTTCAACATAACCTTTGTATGGGAGGTGGACGTGGTTATTATCCGATTTCTTCCATTTTTTGACTATATATGGAAATGCCTGAAGGAAACGACTCTATAGAGTTTGGTTGACATAGCTATAGTAGTTTCGAGATATGTACAAAAAACTTAGTAGGGGCGGGCACGCCCACTTTTCCAAAAATTACGTCCAAATATGCCCTCAACATGCGATCCTTTGTGAAAAATTTCACTTTAATATCTTCATTTATGGCTTAGTTATGACACTTTATAGGTTTTCGGTTTTCGCCATTTTGTGGGCGTGGCAGTGAGCCGATTTTGCCCATCTTCGAACTTAACCTTCTTATGGAGCCAAGAAATACGTGTACCAAGTTTCCATGATATCTCAATTTTTACTCAAAGTTACAGCTTGCACGGACGGACAGACAGACATCCGGATTTCAACTCTACTCGTCACCCTGATCACTTTGGTATATATAACCCTATATCTGACTCTTTTAGTTTTAGGACTTACAAACAACCGTTATGTGAACAAAATTATTTTCTCTTACTTCATTAATAAATATCTTGTGAAACCAATCATGAAATTCCCGAGGCGTCATCCAAGCATTTTTGGAAAAGTTGTAATGAAGTAGATTATTAAAACCTTTGAAGCTCCTGGGATTTTTGGCTTTTCCAATAACTAAGGGCACTAATTTGTGAGAGCTATCAGCATTTGAACCAAGTAAAATTGAGATTCGTTCTTTTTGAATTTTGTATCCAGGCGCACTTTTTTCACAAGCAGAGACATATGTTTTATCTGGCAGGCAACGATAAAGTAATCCGGTTTCGTCCACATTATATAATTGCGACTCCATCTCAGTGACTTTTGCATGGAATCTGTGAGTAAATGGAGTGATCCAGGCAATATCACTAGAAAGAATCTCGCCACCAATCTTTAAAATACGAATGCCGTGTCGCTTTTTAAATTTAGTAAACCATCCATCGCTTGCTCGGAATGCATTTTTATTTTTATCGGGGTATTCTTGACCAAAAATTTGTTTAGCTTTTTCTTTAATATTGTTCCTGTCAATGTACACTTCCTTTCGCATTGTTTTAAAAACTACTCATAAAGACGACTTTCCATTTTCGGATATTCGGCACTATGCATAGTTTTATTTGATGCTTCCTGATAAGTGTTGAAACGTCATTTAATATAGATGATCTATTTGATCTATTTGACTTGATATATGTAGCTGATGGCAGATTTGCTCACATTGAAATCTAGCGCTAGACGATTCCCTTGAACTCCTTTTTCCAGCTCTTCCAATATCTTTACTTTGGTTTTTAAAGATAAAGTTGTCTTTCTATTTGACATTTTTAGTAAGTTATTTTTAGTTTTCAGTAGAGTCTAGCAAAATATATCCACGTGCATCAAATTTCAAATAGGAATGACAAAAACACCAAAAATATGGCAAAATAAAAACTAAAAAGGAATTAAATATATACTTGGGGATTTCCCTTTCTATTTTACCTTTGTTCAGTGAAATAAAAACCTAGAATGGGAATTCCTTTGTGTTAAAAATTAAAAAAAAAAAACTCTCAGAAATTAGAACCTCAAGTTCTAATTTCAGAGCGTCCAATGCATTAAAAACTCTGGTTCTAATTTCTGGATGTTCTAATTTCTGAGAGTTCTAATTTGTGAGCGTCTACTGTACTAGCAAAATACCATATGAGCAATGCTATTTTGCTGGTAACAATACTATGATGTTTCATTGTGGTATTTGTATAAACACAGCTAAAAAACAGGTAACAAACTTTGCTAAAATCTCTTCGAAATATTCTGCCAAAATTACTTAAAAAATTAATTATTGAAATGGAAAACAAAACATTTTTCACAATTTTTTTCCGGAAAATCAGGAAATACCTCATTTTATGTGAGGACTTTAGAGAAACCTTAACCAAATCGTTTTTTTGCGATGAAAATATATTAACTTTAGAGTATTTTAAATAATTGAACTTATTTTCTCCACAACACACAACATCATATTTATTGTTTTTTTTTTGTAATATTTAATGCCTATGAAACAAAGCTAGTATTAGAGTTTACTACATTGCCATCTGTGTCACCAACGTAGTAAACAGAATACCATGATACCTTTACTTGCATTGTTACTACATGTCTGTCTCGGGTATTAAAGTGTTTCCCTGGCTTTGATTCTTTTTTATTTCTCTCGATCATCAGTTGATGTTGATGTCCGTCCTGGACGTGGTGCGTAGTCATAGTGTACTCGACCCTCTTCGAATAATTTGTACCAATCAAAAACGCTTGCTCACGACAAACAATTGTCACCGAAGGCTTTTTCCGACATTCTGAACGTTTCGGCACCAGAAATTTGATTCCGTACACAAAATTTAATGGAACTTTTGCACTTTATGTACTAAAGACGAAACACTATGATTATTTGTATGTAATAGTTGGCGCAGAAGTGAAAGCATACTCGCAAGCTTACATTAGTAAAATGCTGCTCAGGCATTCTCTATGTCCGACTTTAACCCTCATCGAGACCCTCTGGTCTGGCCAGGCATATTTTGTTTTAAATGTTATATATTATGTAGCAAACGACTTGCGCTTCCAGGTAGCTTCCTAGAATTTTATTGTCTATAGAATTCAGAAAAAAGATTCAAGGATATCGTATCGAAAAGGACGAAAAAAGGATATTATAATATTACACCTTAGTGCACCAATGGTGCTTGGCTAGACCCCATATATTTTGTATGAAAATATATGAACTTTGGTATGTTTCTATCACTTCGCACGGTTGATTTATCTGTTTTCATGTTCGTTAGATGTCCAAATTGGTTTGAATGTTTATCTAGGTCAATTACTTTAGCCGCTGGAGCGTTTTAAAGGTTAAGAAAAATGTAATTTTTCTCAAAATGTTACATTTTTTGTGAACGCTATTGCCACGCCCCTGGTAGGGATAGAGGGGAGATTGAGGGCTTTCCGGAAAGCCCCGGGGATGAACTAACTCGCAAAATTTTTTTGATCCTCCCTCTGCCCCCAAACCCCCAACTGTAGTGAAACAAAAGGGGGGACATGATGAAAACACATTTTCGCCTATTGCCACGCCCCCGGTGGGCCTTGGGGGGCGAATTATACATTTCCTGAAAGCTCTTTAAATTACCTAACCGGTGCAATTTATTTGACCCACGTAGGTTACATTACATTTTTGTGAACGCTATTGCCACGCCAAGCGTGAACAAGGCAGCCAATATGATTTCAACCAAATCCAGAGGTAAGAAATTTCAAAAATGTATCTATATTGTACATATATGAGCGTAAATACAACACGTATTTCCATACAAATGTATGTAAACTAGCCTAGGCCTAGCCAAGCACCATTGGTCTCGACTAAGTGTATCAGACCGTTGGTCTCGACCAGGGTTAATGGTATACGTCATTCTGTTTTGTTTTTTCTTATGCCAATATATTTAATTTCGCCCATCTAGTGGAGCATAAATTATCAAAAGTAGGAGCGAGTAGGGTTGTTATTCGGTAGTGAAAATAACAAGTTTCATGTACATATCTCCTAAATCAACCCCGCCCTCTAACAAGTTTAATGTACATATCTCCTAAATCAATTAAGCTATAACAAACAAATTTGGTGAGTACAAATCTTATATGAACTTCATCCAACAGTGTGAAAATTGATAAAATCGGGGGATAACCCCTCTCATTCCCCATATAAGGGTACTGTTACAAACTACAAGCGCGATAAATCAATAACTAAAGGCGCCAGAAACATTAAATTTTACCATCGAAATGGTATAAGACAGCTGGTGTGGAAATTGGACGATGGACGTGTCAACTCCCACTTTCATCGAAAATGTAGGTCAATGTGTTATATATATAACTGAAATTAAGGGATAATCCTTCTCTTAAAATGATATGTTTGTATGTCAAAAATGAGTTAAATCCCTTAGCCCCTATATACTTAATACAAAAGTTTTCGAACTTCTGGTTGACTTTCTACTGCATATATCGGCCAATATTTGAGTTATCCCAATGAAAAGAAGAGAGCGTGTTTTGCTCATTACAGCCTTTATATAACTAACATCAGGATTTTCGTATTTCCCCTGCAAGTTGCAAGAGTATTAAATATTCGGTTGCACCTGAACTTAGCCCTTCCTTACTTGTTGAGTATAAAGCTTTACCAGAGTATAAAATGTTCGGTTGCACCCTTTTTTACTTGTTTTAATGAGATGTGAACAATCCCACTAGTAGAATCTGACTACTTAATAATTGATTATGAGTTATCGCGAACATACCTGAGTGGAAGACGTGTAATCTAGTTAGAATTATGGAAACATATCTTCTAGAAGTTATTCACTTTTGTAAAAACTCGACTAATAAATAACTGTGGATTACCGCGAGCATTCCTGAGTGAAAGGAGCTAAATCGTGTGATAAATCTTGAAATATATCGTCTGAAAATTTCTTTTACATTCTTATATTTTATTGAGTCATGTTCTCCAAAATCTATACGAGATTGTCTTCGAAGAACATTTTTGGTTATGTTTATGTGGCTATGAAAAACTTCGAAAAATAAATAAAAAATATAGTATATATTTCGAAAAGTCTAATTTATGAAATCTTGGTACCCTTTCCCCTGTTATTTGCGTTTATAAATGTATGTATATTTTTTTATGAAAAGTAATTCTAATCATTGTTTGTTCATCTTCATAATCATAGTTATGATTTTAGCTATAACCATTTATCTGCTAACATGGCGTTTACTTGTTTTTCTTTAAACAAAACAAAAACCTTTGCTTAGAATATTTGTCATATAAGTCTAGCAGATTAATATTATACCCTATTTAATCCAGAGGAAATTAAATAATTTCGAAACTCGATGCAAACATGTAATATATTTTTTTATTCTGCTTCAAACCAATTTTTTCGGTTAGTAGATTGATATCCAAATAAAATGTAATGAAACTGCTACAATTGTTTAATACGTATTTATATAGTTATTTATATAACTTCTTTCAATAGGCTAAAGAGAATTATGAAGGCTTAAATGGCACCAATCGAACAGTCACATTACAAACATTAATGAGTGCAAATGTTTTGCAACCAGGTAAAGCGGTAATGACTATAGACTATTTGGGCCAAAAATTTGTCGGAGATTTGATGCCGGACGGTAAAATAAAATCACAAGAATCTGAAACATTATTTCTTACTCCAAGTGCGTGGGCAGTGCATTGCAAACGGTTTATAAATCCGGAGAAAAAAAGCGGATGTGGTTGGGCATCTGTGAAATATAAAGGAAAAAAGTTAGATGTCTATAAAAATTCATGGCTACGAAAGTGTGCCTTGCAAAAAGATGTCAATTTGGATGATTCAGAATCAGGTGAGTTCTATATTTTGTGAAAATTTTACAAAGCAGTTCTCAGAAATAATCGAACTGAAACAATTACGATATTACGAAAACATTATTATGTGTTTCGATCACTACCGATTACAAATATAAAGCAATATAAATTTCAGAGTGTAGGAGCAAGTGCTTTTCTGTTTAATTCCTATTTTATATTTTATATATAACCTAATACTTCAGCTGCAGGGAGAGGCATGTGTTGATGTATGTATATAGGTGTATCAGTACGATAAGGAATGCTGAGTTCCCTAACTGTTCCCTATGTTAAAGTAGTCGTTGTACTTCCATTTCATATAGAAACGATGTTGAACGTTTACTTCTTTCAAGTGTCTTTATTCAACTGACTCTTTACAAAAATTCTTATTAGCTAAAAGCTTAACTATTTTACAGTAATATTAATGAGTGTAGGAGAGAGTAGAGTTAATAATGTATGTTCGGGAATATGTTGTATGTATGTTTAGTGTGGTGGCGAACGTGTGGGTGTAGAGTGGGAGAAAGTATGTAAAGTGTGAGTGGGAGTAGTTTAAATAAGAGTAAGCATAGGTAATTAAATATAAGAGTAAGACTAAGTTAGAATCAAGAGTACGATTAGAATAAGTATAGGTAAAGTATATAGGGCTATTATGTAACTCCTCCACCCTTAAGGGGCTATACCTGTGTGACACTTTCAAAAAAAAAATTTTTGTTTTTGCTTTTTTCGATAGCTTATATATTCAAAAATATCCTGTGAAATCGGCGAGGTCGTATTTTAAATAGTTTTTGAATGGCAGCGTTCTAAATAGCGACCGCTCAAAGGTGCAAACATATATAAGTGAAACTTTAAACGCGTTTTTCTCGAAACGACATTTTTCAAATTTGCTGACATTTTAACTCAACGAGAAATTAACCGATCGACTTCAAATTAAAACTGGATATAGTTGAATACATTTGCTATACAATAGACTACGATCTTTTTGATTGGCTGAAAATTGTCAATTTGGCATTAAAAAAACGACAATTTTTTTCGTAAAAAAACGATTTTTTTTTCAAAATGGCGCCATTTTCTTAATTTTTGATATTTTTCAAAGATCGTAGTCCATTGTATAGAAAATATATTTACGTTTAATAAACATTTTGAATTTTTTTGTTTCAGCTACTCAATCGACCGGAATCAGTTAACATTTTCATTGTTCAAATTATATTTTCGTTTAAATTGACTTTTGTAATATTTTATTTTTCTATTATTCGAAGAATCCACAACATAATTACCTTGGCGATAATACTTTTCAAGTTTCTTATATTTAGGTTTAGTTTTCGCAACAATTACAATGTTTTCTATTTGATTTCGTTCAGACTTTCTACTTTTATTCAATTTATTTACTCTTTGAATTTTTGTTGTTCAAACTCTTTACATAATTCATTTATCTCTTCTTTGTCAAAGTTTTTTATTATAAAATCAATTGGTCGCTTTTTGTGGTAGAATGAATTGTTCTATTATATGCGTTAAAAATTTCAAAAAGTTTGTCGTCTAAGTCTTTCGTTTTATGGCTAGTGTCTGCTTCTAATACCCTTAGATGCTCATTAAGTGTACCGTGTAATATTTCAATGTCAGAATTACCTGTCTTTAGGTACGGCGTATTTACGTGAGACTCAATATTTTGTTCACTTAAAAATAATTTAACAGCGCTGTGTAATATACAACGATCGTTATCGAAGATAAGTTTATTCATTTTCCCTAAAAATAAAATACGTTCTTTTAAAGCTGCTATTATTGCAATCCAATTTCTATCATTTAATTTATGAAATGTTGCATACATTTTATTCCTACAAGGGTACCAAATGTCTATATGGACTATGTCATTAAGGTGTGTAGGGGTTTCTGTAATTTAGTAGGGAAGTTTTAGGGGATTTCTGTCGTGCTTAGCTATAGTGCAAATTAAACAACTATTAATATAAAGTGTTATTGTTTTATAAAGCTTCGGGTAAAAGTATTTATTCTTCAGCTCTAAAAATACTTCTTGTATGCCTCGGTAGTTACTGCGAAGATGCTCATTTTCAATGATAGTCAATATATCGTTTTTGTCAGTAATTTCAATTAGCTTTAAATTTGATCGATACAATGTCAAAGATCTGTTACCGAAATTACGAACAAGAACACTTTGAAACGTGATAAAAAGATCATCATTTTCGCAATAGATACACATGATGCCTTTGTCTATTAATATACCTTTCATAATATTGCAAGGATCAGATTCCGGAGTAATTTCTACGTGATTTTGAAACTTTTTGTTTACAATTTTTACTACACATTTTTCTTTCTCTCCATAACTTAAGGGGGGGTAAGGTTTGTTTCGTCGAAAAAAGACCTTTTTTCGTGAATTTTTTTAGAAAAAATTATTGCTGTAGGTTTATTTTACTTATTATAATATGAAAGTACAACATTTGAAGGATACTTTAAAAAAATGTTATCGAAAAATAGCGAGGAATAACGGAAAAATCGGCCTATTTGTTATTGTAAAATTCTTAGAAATTATAATTTTTGGAAAGACTCGACGTCATTCGAGAGCTATGTATATGTAGAATATTTGTACAAAATTACAAAACGATCGAAGCGGTAGTTTTTTCTGTAGGCTGGTCACCGACTTTAAAAATAACATATTTGGGAAAATTTTGTACACTCAGCGCAGGTAGTTAGAAGTACCGTTATTCAACCTGCTGTAACTTCGTTAGTTTTTCTCCAAATGACCTAAAACTTTAACACAATATTCTTGAGATGTTGATGGCTCAGAAAAAAAAAAAAATTAAAAAAATGGAAAAAAAAAGTTGTCAAACCTTACCCCCTTAAGTATATTTGATTTTTGTAATAATTGATTACTTTTTCTGTTATAAATGTATAATCCAAGTTATCTTCAAATGCGCTATGTATTGTTGCAGCTGTTGACATAATGTCAACTCGTTCATCACTTTCTCTATTAACTTGGTTTTCTTCACGTAATTGGCTATTAAAAATATTCACATTTCCTAAATGTTTAACCACCTTTGTAGTTTCATATTTGGTTCTCTAAAATTATGTAGCCAAACTAATGGTCGGTGGTCAGTCTGAATTAGAAATTTGCGACCGTACAGATATGTGCGAAAATGTTTCACTGACCAGACAACAGCAAGTGCTTCTTTTTCTATGGTTGACCAGACAACGTTCGAGATGGGTAGCAAATTGGGTGGCCTTGTTGGCTTAAAACTGACCCAATTGTGAATTGTGAAGCATCAGTTGTAAGGATGAACTTTTTATTAAAATCGGGGGCTTGTAACACTGGCTCACTAGTAATAAGTTTTTTTTAACGTTTCAAATGAATTTAGGAATTCTTGGCTTCTATAATCCAATACAGCATTTTGCTTTAAAAGACGAACCATGGGGAATGCAACTTTCGCATAGTCTCGCATAAATTTGCGGTAATAACCGGTGATTCCTAAAAATCTTTTGATTTCCTTTATGTTTGAAGGTGGTTGCATTCTGTTTATTGCTTAAATTTTTGAGGGATCAGGTTTAATACCTTCACCTGTTACAACGTGTCCTAAAAAGTTTGTGGTCAATGCAGCAAAATGACATTTATCTATTTGTATCTTTAAATTTGTATCTCGTAAAGTGCTAAATATTTTTTTAATGGACTCTATGTGTTCCTGAAAACTTGTGGAAAATATCAAAATATCATCTAGGTATACAACGCAAATTTTATTTATATGATCTCTTAATACATGATTTATTAATCGTTGAAATGTTGCAGGGGCTGTTTTAAGGCCAAATGGCATACGATTAAATTCGTAATGGCCACTTGCAGTTAAAAAAGCTGTTTTAGCCCTATCGTCGGGGTGCACCTCAATCTGGTGGAATCCCTTAGCAAGATCAATTGTGCTGAAATAACAGCATTTTCCCAACTTATCAAATAAATCTTCTATATTTGGAAGTGGGAACTTGTCGTCTATTGTTTGTTCATTTAGTTTTCTGTAGTCAATTACAATTCGCCATTTTTGCTTACCACTGTTATCTGGTTTTTTGGGCACAACCCATAATGGGGAATTGTAAGGACTACAATTCGAAGATATAACATTTTGCGCTAGCATTTCCTATATTTGCCTGTCCACTTCTGCCCGATGTATGACAGGGTACCTATCAGAGATGTACACGAGTTTATTCACTTTTTTCATATGTATGTACTCACTGTCTTTGTTTTGTTTTCAATCATCAGCATGTGCTAATAACATTGCTTTCTTTAAATGCCGCTAGCAACAACCACTCAAAAATTATAACTGTGTTTTGAGTTGTAAGCAAAACAATCAAATGATTCATAAAAGCTCAGATTACATAGTGCAAAATCAGGGCGTTAATTTCTTTTAAATAAGTTTTCAAGATGAACTCTGAAATAATATAAAATATTGAAAACGGTGTTTTTCGTATTGTAAAAAATAAACAAAGCAGAAGTAAAATTTGGGATATTTTCTGTCAAATTGAAAATGACGAAAGTAGGCTTATTGATGGAATGGTGATATGTGAGAAGTGTAATAACATATTAAAATATAATGGAAAGCAAACATCTAATCTTATCCGTCACAAGTGTTATGCTGTAAGAAATTGCAACGTTGCTGTAAAAAAAGTTAACAATGCAGATAAGGAAATTCTTTTTATTGGCGTGTTTCTCAATGGGTTGTAGAGGACTGTCGTCCATTTTCCGTTGTAGACGGCGAAGGTTTTAAAAAGGTCGTGGAGGCACTCTTAAATATTGGAACAAAATATGGCAATCATTTAGACGTCTCCGACATGTTGCCCAATTCCAGAACCATATCACGACGAATAAACAACATAGCAGACGATAAAAGAATACTAATGATGGAGGAATTGAATTTAGCAATAACAAGCGGAACGGCGTCCATAACATCAGATCTCTGGACTGACAATTTTGTAAAAATAAATTTCTTATGTACCACATTTCATTTTATGAAAGATTTAAAGTTAAAAGAAATTGTTTTAGGCGTAAAATCAATGGATTTAGAGAGAAGCACAGCAACTAATGTTTTAACGAAATTGAACACCATTTTGGCAGATTTCGAAATAAATAACATGGAGAATATTACGTTTGTTACTGACAGAGGATCAAACATTGTGAAGGCTCTTAAAAATCAAAATAGGATTAACTGTGCAAATCACCTATTGAATAATGTTTTGGATTGTGGTTTTAACAGCACTACCGAATTAGTTTCATTTTTGGATGCTTGCAAAAAGTTAGTAAAGTATTTTAAAAAGACTTCCTTTCAACACATGCTATTAACTTCTCTTAAAAATTATTGTATTACTCGGTGGAACTCGCATCTTAATTTATTTGAATCAATTTCGAATAATTATTTCAAAATTCAACACCGTCAGATCCATTTGCGAAGAAAGAGATACTGGTATGCAAGTAATAAAGGCATTAAAAAGAAATATTTTAAGAGAAATGGAAACAAAGTTTTTTGTATCCACCTACCAATTTTTGTCTGGACGAAAGTAAATTAAATGAAGTTAAAGAGTTTTGTGTCTCCGAAATAATGAAATCGGTTTCGTCGTCCGATAGTCCAACTAATTTTGCAATCCATAATGAATCACACAGGATTTCCAATTATTTTTCTCATCTTTTATGACCTCAATTTAACCGTCCATGGCAGAAAGTATATCTGATGAAATAAATCGTTATAGTTATCTAAAAATAGGACTTGATGTTAATTTTAATGTTATGCAGTGGTGGGAAAGTCATAATTCAGAATACCCTCGGTTATATAAGTTTGCCCAAAAAATGTTGGCTATACCAGCAAGCAGTGCCGCTTCAGAACGAGTTTTTTTCTGCCTCAGGTAATATAATAACTGAGAAACGTAACCGTATTGGGCCAAAAACTGTGAATAATTTGCTTTTTTTGAATTCAGTGTACAAATATGAGTAAAAATATAGCTTTATTAACAATTACAATAATTTATAAGAACAACAATATATATACATATATAATATACATATACATATATAATAATATATATTATATATCTTTAAATAATAAAATATGGAATATGAAATATTACATTTTTTTTTGTTTTAAAGGCTGAATTTTGTAATTATTTTTTTTTTTAACATTATCATTAATACTCTCACTCTGTTAATATATACATATGTTTAACCACTATCAAATAAAATTAAGAACAATAAAATCAAAAAGCTCTGGGTATATTCATAACACTCATACTGATTCAATGCTTTTGTGAATGGTATGAGCTTACCGAATAAGCAAGCAATGATATGCATTTTGTAACAAACCACTCGCTGAGGTGAATCATGCGATGACAGCTTTCGTTTAGTTTATGCCTAGTGCTAACTCAGTTTTCATTTTTACAAAATACTAAATATGTCATTTGAATGGTATTCATGCACATCTCTGGTACCTATACAGTTTACTATATATAGGAATGTCAGTTTTTGTAATTATTCGATGACGAATTTCACTACTGAAAGGTAAGTTTTCACCATCTTTATAAAAAAATATCTTTAAACTTATTTACAACAGTCTTTAAAACTTCTTGATCTTTAGAATTTAAATGATTAGGAAACATACTAAGTGACGAATGTTCTACTATTTCCTTTTCTTCATTAATAAATATTTCCAAATGTTTATTTTTTTGATAACCATCTACTATTAATTCTTCTTCTTCGCAAAAATAAATTGGTAATGTTGCATCTTTTGTTATTAAAACTCTATTCTCGTAGTCGATTTTACAACTCAAATTAAGCAATATATTGTTACCTATTAGACCATCAAAGTAGTTATGAAATTTAAATTCTAGGAAATTAACATTAAAATTTGGTTTATGAAATTCTTTAAACAATGGAAAGCTATACTGTACGTCTGTAGTAACAGTTCGATTTATAACTTTTAAAGTAATAGAACGTGATTTTATTCTCCATTTGGGATTACAAATATTTGGGTTTATGATACTAAATTCTGCACCTGTATCTATTATGAACTTAAGTTTTCTCACGTTTGTTTCTACTGTTATATCGGGTAACTTCCTTGGCCCTCTAATTGAAAATTTTGTTCGTTTTCATTGACTCCTATTTCCATAGGCTCTACAACTGTTTCACTGCGAAAACGATTATTACTTCTGTTATTTAAAAGTCGTTCATTATTGTTATTATTATTCTGATTAAAAAAACTACTCGAGCTGCGATTAGTTCTGTATGTTTGGTTGCTGTAGTTGCTATTAAAACTGGGTTGAGTAGAAGAGTTTAGATAGATTCTGTTGTCTATGCTGTTGATTAAATGTATCGTTTGCTCTATTGCTGACTATTCTGTTGATTAACATAATTGCTCATTTTAGCTTCTCTGTTATAATTATAAAAAAATTAAGAAAAATTCATGTTATTAACATTATGTTCACATTAGTTCTTTCCATGAGCTGTTTGATGATGCTTATAGTTCAAGTAACCATTTTATTTTATAATTTCATATGCGTCGTTTAAAGGTTTTGGATCCCTGCTTACAATAATGCTTTTGACAGGCTCGGGTAAACCATATTTAAATGAGTTTAAAGCAATCCTAGCATTATACTCGAAGAGCTGTTGCCACAAAAAGTTGATGCGTTATTTACCTGACATAATAAAGTATTAAGAGAATTATAAAAAGTTTCAATTGTAGAAGTACATCTACAAATTCTAATTTTGTCAATGAGTTCATCAACTGAATTCTTTTCGGCATGATTATCTATAAGGACTTTTCTTATTTCTGGGCATGTAAGTGAATTTCCATTAATTAAAATAGATCTTCTAGCACTTCCAATAATTTTATCTTTAATCTGGCCAACTAACAGAATTTTATATTCTTTATCAGTCAAACTGTCTAACATTGGACACATGTAATCTATACGCTGTACAAAATTTAATAGTGCATCTCTGTATCCGTAATATGGAGGTATGCTATTTATGTTGGTGGAAATGAGCTTAAATTTTACGTTAATGTTTAAACTATCCATATTTGCTAAACTAAATTAAATAAAATGCCAAATAAATGGATAAATTTTACTTTTTTAAAACTACGAGCTTTAACGGGTATGTACACAAAGGTGTGTTTGTATTGCTCTTAATGCAAATTATATACTACATATGTACGTATCCATATACACCTATATGTATGTACATACATAAGTGTGACCAACTTTGTCTTGACTTCCAGTTGCTTTTCTTTCCAAGATTTGCTGCAGCGTTGATGAAGGTGATGAATTCGGCCAAAGGTGACCTTGAATTCTAGACGAGAGGGGAAAAAAATTTGCTGTTCTCTTGTGCTCTAACCATACATCTCCATACAAGCGTTGTACTGCTCTGATTTGTTTTTGCAGTTTCCTTTTTTCTTACTGCCTTCGTTGTCGTGTAATAACTTCAATACCTCTCTTGTTGTTCCTGCTATTTATTTGTTGTTTTTTATTGGTTAGTTTTTATTTGGTTACTTTTTTTTCTGTTCTGCCGTAAGCTGTCTTTGAGTCTTGAGAAATTATTCAAATACTCGTAAAATGATTTCTCTCTAAAACGGATTATTTACTGTTTTTTGAAACGGCTTCTTGATTACAGTTTTTTTCTTTTCTTAAAATTATATCAAAAAAAATATTTTTTTAATTTCTTTTGGATTTCAATATAACAAAAGTTCTTATGGAAACATTTTGTCGTTTTCATTACTTTTTATTTTTTTAAAAGTAATTTATTTTTCTTAAATTTTCTTTCCGAAAATATGTTCTTCAGCTTTCCTCTTTTCGAGTCAGGTTAATCACAACAAGTTTTATTTTAAAACAAATATTCTTTTCGAACGTTTTGTCACGTTTTTGTTTTTGTGTAATTAACTTTTTATTTAAATTTCTTTTTTTATTAAATTTTTTTTTTGTTTTTTTTTTTTAACTTTCTTTACGAAAATAAGTTCTTAAGCTTTTCTCTTTTCGAGTCACGTTAATTACAATAAATTTGATTTTAAAACACGTGTTCTTTTCGAACGTTATGTCTTTATGTAATTAACTTTTAAATTTTTTTACAAAACTTTTTATTTTAAATTTTTTTCCAAAACTTTTATTTTAAATTTGCAGTGCGTGTGGGGTTCGCAATTGACTGCGACGATGTTGAACGTTTACTACTTTCAAGTGTCTTTATTCAACTGACTCTTTACAAAAATTCTTATTAGCTAAAAGCTTAACTATTTTACAGTAATATTAATGAGTGTAGGAGAGAGTAGAGGTAATAATGTATGTTCGGAAATATGTTGTATGTATGTATGTTTAGTGTGGGGGCGAACGTGTGGGTGTAGAGTGGGAGAAAGTATGTAAAGTGTAAGTGGGAGTAGTTTAAATAAGAGTAAGCATAGGTAATTAAATATAAGAGTAAGACTAAGTTAGAATCAAGAGTACGATTAGAATAAGTATAGGTAAAGTATATAGGGCTATTATGTAACTACATATATACTTGCTCGAAGACTCGGCGTGTTTTTGTTCTGTTTTAACTTGGTAACATTCACATGAATTTACTGTGGCATATATATGTATGCATGTAAGTAATTATAACCCAAGAATAGCATAGTTTAAAAATTGTAAGCGGTGTTCCTCAATGGGAATTGGGTATTTACACATTTCCTGTATATGAAAAAATTTATAATTAGATATGGATGCTAGTATTTTCAAATTTTCAATTTTATTTGTTGGTCAAGGTTAAAATATGTCTTATTATCTAAAGTATCGCTAATATTAAATTTAATTAATTTTCAACCTGACATTTTGACGGTTCCATGTATGATTTTCGTCAATTATAATATTGCCATGATCTAATATTAATGATGGCACATTGTTTTCTTAAATAATGTTACAATATGCTGTGACATTATTTACTAAAGGAATGTTATAATTATCTTATAATTCTTGTTTACATACTGTTACAAATTATTTGCACATTTTGCAATTTTTCTTTCAATTTGTAATTTTCCATTCTTGTGGACTAACAGAAATAAATTGTATAATTTACATTTATTTTTAATGATAGGGTATTTATTACTGCATTCCTCTACATACAAACTTGGGTATTCCAATATTCTAATATATTTATGACAGGAAAATCCAAAATTTCATTTGATATCAATAGTGAATATTGTTAAATTTTAAGTTCCCGAGTAAAAATTTCGTAGCAAAATGAATTGTATTTTCTTTGTAAACTTCTCTTATTACAAATTCTTCTACAACCGATTTTGAACTAACTGTTCTAATATTTTGTCTTTTCTAATAAATCGTCATTGTCTGGTGTCCCTATCACGAATTTTATAATCGAGCCTGAAAAGTATAGTGAAACATCGTGCCTTGACTGTAGGTATTAATTGCGAATAGCGTCTTCTTCATTCGGATTTGCATTGTAGTTGTTTCTCATAATAATTACGTACGGTGTAAGTGTAGCTTAAATTGGCTACATGGTACAAAAATTGTGTGTCCTCAATCGTACCGCGTTAAGGGATAGTCTCAGTGTGACCCTCCGAAAAATCACTGATTTTCGCAATTTTTTTTTAATGTTGTAATTAACTAATCGGTCCGGTTTTTTATAAATAAAATTCATGACAAATACAAAATGATTTTTGGTTTTATGTTTATTTATTGGTTCTAAATGAAATGTTGAAAAAAGATCATGTACGATGTCCACGATTGCGGCCGGAATTTTTGATCGAAAACAAAAATTTCGAAACGATTATTCATGATCTGTAGGAAAGTCACTATCGCGCTATGGAAACTTTTTTTAATTTGACAAAATGGCAGCCCTTTTTTTCAATACTTTCAGTGTATGCCACCTTATGACTTAAAATTGTCTAAATCCAATAAAAACTGTTCAAGTCCAAACGATTACGCTCCTCCCGCCCAACCGATGCGAGGGACGCAATCCGCAAACGAGCGGAATTAGCCGAGTCATAAAAGGCAAGAGAGTTTTAAGCGTTGCGATCTTAAGCTGCTCAGCTACAGAAACAAAAATTTCAACAGCCAAAATTAAAAATTAGATTAAAGTAAGTTTATTATTTTTAAATGTTACTTGTTAAGAGTAGATAAAATATGTTTTTAATGGTAAAGAGTGAGTCTGTTAGATTAAATGTGTGGGATGAGAATTGAAATCGTGACATATGCGGCGGAATGGTTCGTTTAACTCAAAATTTGTTCTAAAAAATGTTAAAAGTAAAAGTCTAAACTGCCTGGTAGAGAGAGTGGGAACCTTAAAATTAATATCAGATAAGAGAGATGAACTACAGACTGACCCATTCATGAGTTTTACAAGAAATATTATACCAAGCATTTCCCTACGACTAGCGAGCGTGGGGAGATTTATAAGTTTTAAACGGTTAGTGCAAGGGGGAAGATTTAACTTGGAATCCCAATGCAAATGATTTAAAGCAAAAAGTAAAAATTGCTTTTGGACGGACTCTAACTTTTCCGAATGGACTTGATGACTAGGGTTCCAAACCACAGAACCATACTCTAATATAGGCCTCACCACAGATGTAAAAAGAATTTTTGTAGTAAGCGGATCTCTAAATTCTTTAGACCAACGCTTAACAAACTAAGAGCGCCTTTAGCTTTAAAAACCGTGGAAGATGCGTGAAGATTAAAATTGAGTTTGGGGTCCATAGTTACTCCCAGATCAACAAAACTGCGTACTTTCTCCAGCCTAAAGTTTTGTATTAAGTATGAAGTAGGGTCTACAGATCTACGTAAAAAGCACATCGTTTTACATTTTTTAAGGTTCAATGGTATATCATTTCTAACACACCAAGAAACTTAGGTTGTTTAAGTCTGTTTGCAATTGACATCTTTCACTATTTAAAGTATATGTACGAGTATAATTTAAAAAGTTTTACATCGTCAGCATATAATAAAACTCTTGAATATTTAACAACAGATGATATGTCAATAACAAATAACAAGAACAGAATTGGACCAAGATGGCTACCTTGAGGAACGCCTGAAGGAACATTGATTACGCCAGAAGAAGTATCGTTACCGGGAATCATATCTGGGCCATAACTAAATGATTGTTCTAACATATTTAACTGATATAAGACGTCTGCTTCGGAAATGGTGGGTGCTTTAATGACAGAAATCGGACATAACTTGTGCTCATGCAGAACATTTTTTGGAGATTTTGGAGAGTAATTGGACCTAAAGAATTCAGCGAACATATTAGAAATTGTGTGAATGTCACTAGACATACTGGACTTATATTTCATAGCGGACGGAAAATTAGAAATCTTGCGTTTGGAGTTGACGAAACCATAGAACAATTTTGGATTACTTATTATATTATTATTTTTTGTTTATATAATTATTATAACAAATTTTGTTAAGTTCAGCAAATTGTCGACGGAATTTAGAATATTTTGAATAGTCAACAACTAAACCAGTTTTTTTAAAAAGTTGAAAAGCAGGAGATTTTCTATTTTTTAATTTACATCAGACAACGGAGAATATTGAACATTTATCAACATAAACCAGATCTAAGAACTTATCAAACTTGTTTGAAATTAAATTAATTTGGTTAAGACCCACTCCGACATTTCATCTAAGAAAACGTTAAAACATAAGCGAGTACTTACAGGAATGATGTAATTTCCCATGATACACCGGGAAATTGAAATCTTCCAAAACAACAACAAAATCAGTATTATTAGCCATGGAGTATTATTAGCCATGGAGAAAACATTATTTATTAAAGAAGCATGCAATATATACACAGATAAGTTCGATTGAGGTGGTATAAAAGATAAAGTTAGGTAGATATGGCCACTATTGGCGCAAATTCGAATGCACTTAAATTCTATGAAGTCTGCATGTGAAACATCGACTTCTTCAGATGGAATTGAATAATGAACAGCAAACAGACACCAACTCCGGTCATATCTAGAAATTCGCTATTGAATATCTCATTATCAAAAATGTGGGGCTTTAGCCAAGTTTCTGTATAAGCAATGATTTTAAAATTATAATTAATGCTAGATCAGATCAGTAAGCTTTGTATTAAGACCTCTAACATTTTGATAATAAATACTCAGAGAATTATTGTTAATTAGTTTTTTGTATCAACGGGTTTTCTTGGCATTTTAGTGACAACTACGAATATTGTAGCGGATATGTCGATCTTAAAAGACGAAATATCTCTGTCTTATTTGAAATTAAATTTTCGGATGAATGTATCGTCCGTTTTTAATTTCGACGAGATATAATTCTTTATGTCATCGGCTGTGGTATCCGGAGCAAGTTTTGAAATAAAAGTTCGACTTTTTCCGCGGTATTACAACTAAATTTTTGTTACCTGACTTACAGGCGGATCCTAAGAAGTTTTTCACTTACCATGTTCAGTTACAGCTTTCTCTGTATTCTGAGCAGACGAAACCTTCTCTCCTTGAAAGATTGATGCGGGCAAAGTTGGGTGGGGGCAATCTTTTTAAGGAAGATGCAGTGGTCGTCTTCGTTTAGAGAAAGATTTTGGATTCTCTTCTTGATCATTTAGGCATTTGAATGATTGAAACAACGTTTCATAACGCCTAAATTTTTCGGTAAGGATTTCAAGCTCACTGCCAACCTCCTTAAAATTGTTGCGCGCCTGCCTAATTTCAATTTCTGTCGGTCTGCATTTGATACAAGCCCAGCGCAAGTCCTTATTATAGACAATAGAATCCAATATCCTGCCTGTCAGTCCAGCACATTTAAGATGGGCTAGCCCGTCACATAGCCAGTAAGAAAAAAAGCGTTCCGACTCGCCTTTCACAGAACAACTCGGGAAATTGCAAGTCATTATGATAAAAAACAATATTAAATAAAAAATTTACATAACAAAACTAAAAAGAACAAAGACAGAAATATTTATACAAATAAATGCAATAAAAATAATTGGTTATCAAAGGTAACAACCACTGTAGCGAGCAGGTTGAGATGCACTGTGACACACGAAAAGTAAGAAACTCGCAAACAGCTGTGAACAAAGATGGAAAACGAATAAAAACAGCAAAGAAATTTAAATAAGCAATATAAATTAATACTAACAGTTGCACTATTTAAAAATGTAGCAACAAAAACAAATTGGCGGAATAAATTAAAATTAGGCAACACACAATTAAAGTAAATTTCAATTACTTTAATATTACAATATAACAGTGATACTTATTTTAACGGATCACTTAATCCAGATATTTTCCACAAAGTTTTAAATATAAATTAAACAAATTTGCAAGAGCAGGAAATTTCACAGCTGAACACCAGAGGGTTGCCAGATCGGTCAATGTCTGAGATATATAATTGAAATTCTGGGGTAATTCTTCCCTGACAATGGTATGCCTGTATGCCAAAAATGGTTAGAATCGGATCTTCCCTTAGCCCCCATATACCTAATATAAAGATAATCAAACTTCCGGGTGACATTGTACCGCATATATGGCCAATATGTGCGCTATCTCAATGAAAATTCATACTTCATATAACGGTTTTCGTTTTTCTCACAAACCTTATGTGTCTGCCTGTGTATGAGTTGTATATTGTTGAATATATAATATAAACTCTGGCAACACTCGTATGTTCGAATATTCTAAGTCAGTACTTTTCTATTTTAATGAATACCGAAAACTCTGTCTATACAAAAAGTAGTTGCTAATAAACTGTCGTTGAACAAACATCGTCGGCTTTCAATTTTATTTCGTCAACAGGTTATGGGCCCAGGCCAAACGCAGGCTGGGCAGTAACAACGCGGATAATTGTAAAACGTTACAAATAGTGCCGCGAAATAAATTAAGCAAACCGTGAACAGTTTTTTGTGAAAAATCGTAAGTGTAGTAATGACTGAAAGAATGAATTTCAATATCGAAAAACTAGACGCAAGCAATTATGACACTTGGTGTCTGCAAATGCGTAGTGTTCTTGTGCATCAAGATTTGTGGCCAGTGGTTTCCGAAGAGTTAACGGAAACAGCGGAGAATAGGGCAGAATGGTTGGTGAAAAACAATAAAGCGATCGCAACTATAATGTTGTGTGTAAAAGCAACCAGCCTTAATCACATAAAAAAGTGTACAACAGCGCCACAAGTGTGGAGAGCGCTAAAAGATTTGAACAAATCAAGTGGTCCCGTACGAAAAGTCTCACTGTTTAAGAGGCTGATTGGTCTACGAATGTCTGAGGGCGAAGATGTGCGCGAGCATATGAATAAATTTTCAAAAATTGTCGACGAGTTGGCAGAAGTAACCATCGAGTTACAGGAAGAACTATTGGTAATCATGCTGTTGGCGAGCTTACCTGGAAGATACGAGAACCTTGTAGTAGCATTGGAAGCAAGGGATAATTTGCCAAAATTGGACGCGTTGAAAATAAAAGTAGCGGAAGAAGGCGAGCGTCGCAGAGACAACTGTACAGACGCGAGCCATAACGGTTTCGAAAACACACAAGCATGCGCTGCACGCGCAAATTCAAAGAAATACAACGAAACCAAAACGCTTAGTAACAATCGCAGCGAAGGAGAAAGAACGAGTACGCAAACCGAACACAGTAGGAGCAAAGCGAAGCGCAACTTCAAATGCTTCAACTGCGGTAAGAAGGGGCATTATGCGGCACAGTGCAGAGAAGAGAGGGCAAAGGAGAAATCGTTAGCAATTTTTGCGGAGGCAAAGCGGCAGCAGCAGAATTCTAACGTTTGGTGTATCGACAGCGGCGCGACGTCGCATATGTGTACAGATGAACACTTATTTGTGCGAATGAACGAGCATAGCGAAAGAATAGAATTAGCAGGGAAATACTCCGTTGATGCCAAAGGCATTGGCGACGTTGTTGTAAAAACGTCTGGTTGGAATTTTAAACTGACGAAATGTTTGTATGTACCAGATTTGCAAATGAACTTTATATCAATACCAAAAATTGATGAGAAAGGCTTTAAAGCAACATTCGAAAATGGTTGTGCAGTAGTGCGAGATAAAGAAGACAATTCTGTTATATTTAAAGCAAATAAAGAAAATAGTTTGTATGTAATACGAGACAAAATACAGTCGTGTAATATAACTAGAGCCGAAAATACTGTAATGTGGCATAATAGATATGGGCATATTAATTTTCGAAGCCTAAGTGAACTTTCAAATAAAAACATTGTGAATGGAATAGATTCGATATCAAATGCAAACGATATTGTGTGTGTGTCATGCGTTAAGAGCAAAATATGTTCTCAACCGTTTGTAGCTTCAGAAAATCGTGCAAAAAACATTTTAGACTTGGTGCATTCGGATGTTTGTGGTCCGTTTAGTACGCAATCGCACGGTGGGTCACGATATTTTCTGACCTTTATAGACGATAAATCGAGGTCGATGTTTGTATATTTTTTGAAAACAAAAGACCAAGTGTTTGAAAACTTTAAATTATTTAAAGCAATGGTCGAGTTACAAACCGGTAACAAAATAAAAACATTACGCACGGATAATGGCCGTGAATATGTTAATAATAATTTTAAAAGATTTTTGGGTGAATGTGGCATAAGGCACCAGCTCACAGTCCCATATACTCCACAGCAGAATGGTGTGGCAGAACGTGCTAACAGAACGCTGGTAGAGATGGCGCGTTGTATGCTGGTACATTCAGGGCTGAGTGAGAGTTACTGGGCAGAGGCAATAAATTGTGCAGTGTACATTCGAAATCGGTCGCCATCTAAAGCGCTGGATGGTGTTACTCCATACGAAATATGGGTTGAACGAAAGCCTGTGGTAAAGCATTTCAAAGTGTTTGGATGTCTTGCGATAGCCTTGAACAAATCGCAGCATAGCAAATTTCAGCAAAAAGGCAACGAGTACGTCATGGTAGGGTACGACAGTGCATCGAAAGCATATCGCCTCTTTGATACAAAAACGCGAACGGTAATTGTTAAACGCGATGTAAAATTCGACGAAACAATTTTGATGGGGAAAAATAAGGGTGAACATTTTTCGCCAATGGAGGTCGCACAGTTTACATTGGAAGGAGCTGATCCGATTCAAGATGTAGCAGAAGAAGAAGAGCAGTCCGATTATGAAGACGCTGTAGAGAGTAACAGTTCAATCGATGATGAAATGCGCGATTGTCCTGAACATCAGCAGATGCGGCGTGGTAGGCCACGGTTAATTAGAACTGGTTTACCTGGCAGACCAAGAAAACAACAAAGTGCAGTAAACTTAGCATATACTGAAAATGTTAAAGTACCAGTATCAGTTGAAGAAGCAATGAACAGCAAGCAGGCGCATGAATGGTGGTGCGCTATGCAGGAGGAGTATAACGCTTTAGTTAACAACGATACATGGGAGCAAGCAGCGGTACCGAAGGGCCATAAAGTTATTGGCTGCAAGTGGGTATTTGCGGTAAAAACAAACGCAAATGGTGACATCGAGCGGTACAAGGCGAGGCTAGTAGCAAAAGGTTGCGGGCAAACGTATGGCGTTAACTACAACGAGATTTTCTCACCTGTCGTGAGATATGCAACTATAAGAATGGTGTTGGCTATAGCGGCCGAATACGAGTTACATGTTCATCAGCTTGACGTGTCGACGGCTTATTTGAATGGCAAGCTAGAAGATGACATTTATATGAGACAGCCAGAGATGTTTCAGCAAGACAACGACCGCGTTTTGAAGCTAAAAAAATCATTGTACGGCCTTAAGCAGTCAGGCAGAGTTTGGAACTCAAGGCTTGATGAAGTTTTAAAAGAAATGGGGTTTTCTGCATGTAACAGCGAGCCGTGCTTGTATACTAAAAATCAAGGGCGCAAATTGAATATAATTGCAGTATACGTTGACGATCTGATGATTGCTTGTTCAGATCTTGGTGAGTTGATGCAGATAAAACAACAAATTTCTAGTATTTTTCAGATTGTTGACAAGGGTCCCATTAACAAATTCTTGGGTATGGAGATCGAGCGAGTTGGTTCAGTTGGGGCGATATCAATTTGCCAAAAACAACAATTGCAACAACTATTGCATAAATATGACATGGATGTGTGTCGTCCAGTATATACACCACTTGAACCAAGCTTTCAAGTCAATTGTAATGAAAGCAACTGTCGAAAGGTCAACGCAGCTGAGTATCAGAGTCTAATAGGTTCACTAATGTTTATCGCGGTGAACACAAGACCCGACATATTGCACTCGGTGTGCAAATTAGCGCAGCGAAATTCCGATCCACATTGTGAGCATCTTGCAGCGGCAAAGCATGTTTTGCGATACCTGAAAGCGACTATAAATTTGAAGTTGCACTACAGAAAAACTGGCGAGTGGATGAAGGGCTACGTAGATGCCGATTGGGGTGGTGACGCAACAGACCGCAAGTCATATACAGGCTATGCATTTTTCCTTGGTGGCAGCGTTTTTAGTTGGGAGTCAAGAAAGCAACCAACAGTGGCTTTGAGCAGCACGGAAGCCGAGTATATGGCGCTCTCGGCAGCAGCGAAAGAATCTGTTTATCTAAATAAGTTGTGGACAGAAATGAAAATGTACGATAAGGGTGGTTCGATCGTGATCAACGGTGACAATATGAGCGCGATGAGCTTAGTAAAAAATCCTGTTTATCATGCTCGTAGTAAGCACATAGACATTAAATTTCATCCTATAAGAGATGTTTACAGTAATAATGAAATTGAATTAAACTATTGTCCAAGAAATGCTATGGTAGCTGATGTATTAACAAAAAATTTAAAAAGGGTTAATCATTGTAAATTTACAGAGATCTTGGGGTTAAAATAGTAATAATAAAGAAATATTTGTGTAAATATGTAAAACATACAACTGTTGAGGAGGAGTGTTGAATATATAATATAAACTCTGGCAACACTCGTATGTTCGAATATTCTAAGTCAGTACTTTTCTATTTTAATGAATACCGAAAACTCTGTCTATACAAAAAGTAGTTGCTAATAAACTGTCGTTAAACAAACAAACATCGTCGGCTTTCAATTTTATTTCGTCAACATATATAGTATAGTATATGTATGTATAAATTGCGATTCTAGGTTGACGTTTTACACCATAAAGTATTTCCTTGGCTTTGATTCTTGTAAGTTGCAAGAGTACAAAATGTACGATTTTTCCATGCTTTACGACGGGTTGTGAGTACCCCAATTATATCAAATTAATTTAGTGTTTTTATTTCATATTATGCTAAAACGTAGCCATACGACATAATTATCTCTTTGGCATTAATGACTGCAGAGCCATGTAAAGTTTTTGTTTTGAAAGCTGCAATTGGTATTGACTTACTATACATTTTACATTTATTGCTAATAATGGGTTGCCAAAAAAGTCTTGCGGTATTTTTATTGAATTTTTTTTCTTTTTTTTATTGAAATTGAAATGAATTTTTGATGACTCATGCCCAGCTCTTGACCGATGCAGCGGCTGCTACTATGCCGGTCTCTTTCGACCAATTCAGCGATTTTATCGCAATTTTCGACGACAGACCTTCCGGAGCGTGGCGCATCTTCGACCAGAACGAAAACGTTGAAACCATCGTTGTGCGGTGGAAATGGAAACTGTATCGGGTCCATAAACTGCACAAATTTTATTGGCGGCTTGAGATGCATTTTTGCCTTTATCGTAGTAGTAGTACTGTAAAATATGCCGTATTTTCTCTTTATTTTGCTCCATGTTTGCGACGCTATAACTCACGAACGACTTAAAAAAAACAATCAATCAAACACGTGTTAGCGCGTGAAATGAGCTTTCCAAAAAGGTTTAGCATGACCCGATGCGACGAAAAAAACTAGAACTATGCGCTTTCAGCGCTAACTAGCGAAAATACCGCACGACTTTTTTGACAAACTAATATATTTTATTTCTGATCGAATAAAAGTTCATCTTCGTGTTGTGATTGGTTAGGGCATCTGCTGCTGCTACTGTGATTTTTATGCGTATGATTCCTAGTGCGCTATAGTATCTGAAATGGTTGGTGAATCCGTTTATACTATCCATCTGTATTGGTTTTGTTTCCATCGAAACGTTGAGTGCTTTAAATAACGCCTCGTGTTAATCGACTATTGTTATTCCTTTAAATGAACTACTAATTAATTCTTCTTATCATTACTTTGCTGCTGCAAGGTTTGAATGTGTATCTCAATGGAGGCTCGTAGCTGGGACATTCCTAATGTCATCGTTCAAATTGTTTTCGACTGCCGTGAATTTGTTCTCTTTTTTCCTTCCGTTTCAGTTTTCAGAGTTTACTTAGTGTACCGAAGTGTGATTGGTATTCCAAATGTGTTTCCTTTATTTCGAGAACTGCAATGATTTTCTGTTGTTGTTCCAATTTTTCAGAAAACCAGTGTATCTATCTCCAAGACTGTGGAATTTGTTCTGAGTCTGAGTTCAAAGTCTGCCTGTTGGATACCAAGTAAATTGCAATCTCGATGGAGCCCCTAGTTAATTAATAAATATCATTTATTATTAAATATACATATGTATATTACATATTTGAACTAATATTCCTACTTTATGATGACAATACTAAGGCTACATTACAACTATTTATGCTGAGGCAGAACTTGATGTTCTTCTGTTGTGTTCTTATCTGTTGCTGGTAAATATGTTACGATGATAAATATGTAATAATGCATTTTTATAAGCTACAGAAAGATATGTTTCGATACATATTGTTTGTTAACAGCTGATAAGGATGTGTTGATGTATATACTTTCTAAGATCATCATAAGATGAAATGCATAGTTAACGATTCTATATATTGGAATGTACGGACTATGTTCGGGTATAATGGAATACGAAAGAAATGTGGTGATATAGACCTTGCTCAATAACCCATACCCCTTAACCTACTCTGGATGAGTGTCTATATCTCAATAAAAGATATCTCAAGGAAATTATATGATTATATTGGGTAGTCGAAAAAGTCTTTCGTATTTCGCATACTGTCGTCGAAGTGGGATATCTCCAGTGCTACCAATCACATTGTATTATACCATATAGTGTTGGAAAGGAAATTAAATTCGGGGAAGTTGAAAAAAAGTTAAAAAATTAGTGAAAATAACGAAGAAATTCGCTAAATTTTGAAAGTTTTGTATAAAAAAGGGAAGGACGACACTCAAGCCACCAATGAAATATGTGAAGTTTACGGAGACGATGCTGTATCAGTTCGTGTAGCACAACAATGGTTTGCTAGCTTCCGTTCTGGAAATTTCGATTTACACTGATGGAATAAAGTCTCTAGCGGGAAAAATGGCAAATGGAAATGGAAAAATTTATTTATTATTATAAAAATATAAGGGAAAAATAAGTTGAAGTTTGATTAGAAATACGAAAAGTCTTTTTCGACTACCCAATATTTATTTCCAAATCACCAGTATGATGATTGTATATAATTTTTTTAATTAGGTTGAACACGTAGTAATGAAAGCAAGTTAGTATATAATTCATAATATATATTAAGGGGTTATATACGTTGTGTTGCGGAAAAATAAAGGAAAGTTTGAGAATTTTTTAATGGTTGTAGCGATCATTTTATTGAATATGAGCTATGAGCTTCGAACGAACATCGCGAAGTGAAAAAATACATTTAACCATTCAGAAATAATGAAAAACATCGGAGTTAGTGCGCTTTCCTCAAAGTGCGATTTGGGCGCCAGTCGTTTCTTCTTTTCGCTGCGTGGAGCCAATTGGATATTCGAAGCGTAGCCAGATCCTTCTCCAACAGAGTGGAGGTCTTCTCCTCTGCTTCCCCCGGCGGGTACTGCGTCGAATACTTTCGGAGCTGAAGTGTTTTCGTTCATTCGGACAACATGACCTAGCCAGCGTAGCGGCTGTCTTTTAATTCGCTGAACTATGTCAATGTCGTCATATATCTCATACAGCTCATCGTTCCATCGAATGCGATATTCGCCGTGGCCTACGCGCAAAGGACCATAAATCTTTCGCAGAACTTTTCTCTCATCAGTTGTTGTCATCGTCCAGGCCTCTGCACCATATAGCAGGACGGGAATTATGAGTGACTCATAGAGTTTGATTTTTGTTCGTCGAGAGAGGAATTTGCTTCTCAATTGCCTACTCAGTCCGAAGTAGCACCTGTTGGCAAGAATTATCCTGCGTTGGATTTCCAGGCTGACATTGTTGGTGGTGTTTACGCTGGTTCCAAGATAGACGAAATTATCTACAACTTCAAAGTTATGACTGTCAACAGTGACGTGAGAGTCAAGTCGCGAGTGCGACGACTGTTTGTTTGATGACAGGAGATATTTCGTCTTGCTCTCGTTCACTGCCAGACCCATTTGTATTGCTTCCTTGTCCAGTCTGGAGAAAGCAGAACTAACGGCGTGATTGTTGAGACCAATGATATCAATATCATCAGCGTGCGTCGGAAGCTGTAGACTCTTACAGAAGATTGTACCCGCTCGATTAAGTTCTGTAGCTCGAATTACTTTCTCCAGCAGCATGTTGAAGAAGTCGCACGATATGGAGTCGCCTTGTCTGAAACATCGTTTGGTATCGAACGGCTCGGAGAGGTCTTTCCTCATCCTGACGGAGCTTTTGGTGTTGCTCAACGTCAGTTTACACAGCCGTATTAGTTTTGCGGGCATACCAAATTCAGAATTCTCAGCATAAAGGCAGCTCCTTTTCGTGCTGTCGAAAGCAGCTTTGAAATCGACGAAGAGGTGGTGTGCGTCGTAGATTTTCCAGGTGCGTTGTAGACAGCGTTTAAAAAACTGCGGCTAGTTTCAGATCATATGATTTTGCTTCTGCTACTGCTTCTGAAAAATGAGAAGTCGCATGCTTTGACTGGCGCAAAAATCAAACAGCTACGAAAATCAGAAATCAGCGTAAGTTGCCGTTATTCGTTTTTCTGCTTTCTGATTTGCTGTGGCTTTCGATCGTATACATAAGTTGCCGCAGCAGCTATCGACAATTTTCGACAGTCGTCGGCAGTCACAGTCGCGAAAAGTAATGCATTCGACTTTTTGCTACTTTTGATTTTTGTCGCTGTTGCTTTCGATTAGCAGCGTAAGTCGCGCGTAAGTCCACGCTGCATTTGGCGCCATAGCTGAACACGTGTGAGTCTAGCAGCGTTCTAATTGCAAGTAAACGCAAAAGAGCATAAAGAACAAGACGGCGACTGCTGGTGACTTCCACGAATCGGACGCTTCTTGCTTTTTTCGACTTACG
Source organism: Bactrocera tryoni (assembly GCF_016617805.1). NCBI lineage: Eukaryota > Metazoa > Arthropoda > Insecta > Diptera > Tephritidae > Bactrocera > Bactrocera tryoni. The sequence continues at coordinate 13,311,479 of NW_024396366.1, read as the reverse complement.
CTGCTGATCGAAAGCAACAGCGACAAAAATCAAAAGTAGCAAAAAGTCGAAAGCATTACTTTTCGCGACTGTGACTGCCAACGACTGTCGAAAATGGTCGATAGCTGCTGCGGCAACTTATGTATACGATCGAAAGCTACAGCAAAGCAGAAAAACGAATAACGGCGACTTATGCTGATTTCTGATTTTCGTAGCTTTTTGATTTTTGCGCCAGTCAAAGCATGCGACTTCTGATTTTTTCAGAAGCAGAAGCTAAAGCACTTGCATACTTCTCGATATCGCTCGCAGTTGAAGTAGCGAATAGCAACAATATTGCGACTTCTGCTAATTCGACTGCAGTTTTTTAAACACTGGTTGTAGATTTTCCGGGTCTAAAGCCACACTGATAAGGTCCAATCAGTTTGTTGACAGTGGGCTTTAATCTTTCACACAATACGCTCGATAGAACCTTATAAGCGATGCTAAGGAGGCTTGTCCCAAGGTAGTTGGCGCGGATTGTGGATTGGGCAGAGCACACTTAAATTCCAATCGTTGGGCATGCTTTCTTCCGACCATATTTTGCAAAGAAGCTGATGCATGCTCCTTATCAGTTCTTCGCCGCCGTGTTTGAATAGCTTGGCCGATAATCCATCGGCCCCCGCTACTTCGTTGTTCTTCAGACGGGGAATTGATATTCGAACTTCTTCATGGTCGGGCAATGGAACGTCTGCTCCATCGTCATCGATTGGGGAATCGGGTTCGCCTTCTCCTGGCGTTGTGCGTTCACTGCCGTTCAGCAGGCTGGAGAAGTGTTCCCTCCATAATTTAAGTATGCTCTGGGCATCGGTCACTAGATCACCTTTGAGGGTTCGACAAGAGTATGCTCCGGTCTTGAAACCTTCAGTTAGCGGCCACATCTTTTCGTAGAATTTTCGAGCATTACCCCTGTCGGCCAGCTTATCAAGCTCTTCATACTCACGCATTTCGGCCTCTTTCTTTTTCTGTCTGCAAATGCGTCTCGCTTCCCTCTTCAACTCTCGGTATCTATCCCATCCCGCACGTGTTGTCATCGATCGTAAAGTTGCGAGGTAGGCAGCCTGTTTTCTCTCCGCTGCGACACGGTACTCCTCGTCGTACATGCCATGCCAAAGATACCTTCTTTGCCCACCCTGGCGTTAAAGTCGCCAAGCAAGATTTTGACATCGGGGTGGGGCAGCACTCATAGAAGGCATCTTTTGTTACATCGTCCTTCTCTTCCGTCGAGGCGTGGGCGCAAATCAGCGATTTGCTAAAGGAAGAATGTTGATGCGGATTGTGGCTAGACGTTCATTCACCGGAGTGAATGATAGTACTCGGCAACGGAGTCTCTCTCTCACCACAAATCCTTTATATGGCATCTGTTGTCAATGCCACAAGGACCTACTCGTCTCTGTCCTTGTCCCGTCCATCGCATTTCCTGGACGGCGGTGATGTCAGCCTTTATTTTCACGAGGACATGAACTAGCTGGGCAGCGGCACCTTCTCAATTAAGTGACCGGACATTCCAGGTGCATGCCCTCAATTCGTAGTCCTTATTTCGTTTGCCATGGTCGTCGTCAAAAGGAGGGCACTCATCCGAGGCTTGTAGTTTCCTTTCACTGGGGGTGTTTTTTTTACGTAGCGGGTCCCAAACCCAGCGGACAACCCTGCGGAGGGGATGTTTCGCCTTCTCACTTTAGCTCGCCTTCAAACGGATGTTCTTAGGCTACCCAGAGGATACTAGGTCAAAGACCGGAAGTCGTGAGCTGCTTTAGCCATGTGTAAAAGAATCGTTTCTGGCCACTCCCAAGTGAATGGCGATCAGAGAACCTTTCTCACTTGCGTGAACTTCTACACATAACCCCATCCTCCTAGTTAAAGTCATGTTTACCGATTGAAAAAATTTTATTTAAAAAATCTTAACATTGCAATTTAAATTTATATAAAAAAAGGTTTCGTTGACGGACTGCCTACATTAGTTATGAACGAATTAAAAAAAATAAAGAAAATCGGTGATATAGATTGTGTGCAATCGTGCTCACGGCAATGGCACTTTTGGAAAAAACGATTTCCAGATATTCACGTTTAAAGCGGCATGTGCTAGGCTTTCGTCCTATGACTACGTGCGTTATGTAACGCTGTAACTTTGGTTCTAATGCACATATCTTTATGAAAATTTGGGAGAACATTCTTTACGACTTATACTTTCTGATGGAGCAATGAAAAAATTTTCGATTAATAGATAGCAAATATTATCTTTTAATGCTTCTGTCGAATAACACATGCTCTTCAAAAACATTATTCATATTACGACCTTATTCATGAAAATATTGAATGTGCTGTTGATTATATGATAAATTAATATCTAATAATTTGATCATAAAAATCTAGTTTTGCAGTCATGATTAGGCTTCTTTCAACTTTTTGGTGTATGCAAACATCACGTGATCTCCACGTTAAGCCCTCTTACCGAAAATATGCAAAATCGTTTAAGGTTTTACTAAAATCCAAACATGGAGATATCTATACTTACGGCCTACATAATGTCCTGTTTTACTCGCTTCGGTTTCAAAAGTAATTCGTGTATATAATCATGTCGCCAAGTACTCGGATGTCGGTACAGTCTACCAATAGATGCCTATAAGAGGGTAAAACATCTATACCAAAGTTATTTTCTCAAATGAACTCAGAATATGTAATCAAGTTAGAATTAATTAACCAATCTTTCAAAGCGTTGCAAGTGGGAAAACATTGTTTTAGGGACATTTGTAGAAAATTTGCGAAACTTATTTTTGAAAAGTTGAAAGGAGGAATATTTGGTACAACAATTACTAAAAGAAAGATGCAGATGTCTAATTTATGAGTGTTCTGAAAAGTTAATTGGGGGATAGTTTTGTATTCATAGTCGAAAATTTGCTAGGTAACTAAATTATGAATAAATCGTGCAAAATATGCTCACAAACTGTCAGACTATACTGCAAATTTGAATATTAAGTTAGGCTATATCGGTAAAAAGTTTCAGAGGTATTGAAAAATTATAGTGATGAACTGAGAGAGCGGCTCAGTCAGAATCTAAATGTAATGGAATAATGGTATTATCGTTGTTGAGGTCGTCATATAATAGCAGATTACTGCCAGTCCTTAAAAAGAAATGGTCAACTAAAAAATTATATAAGGAATGCTCATGAAAATAGTTTAATCAAACTATAACATATGTTTCCAATCATTTTCTTTCTACTTACTAAAATGTATCCTTATTTTTCAACACAAGGCGGACGTAATAAATAAATAAATATACGTTAATTGCTTTCATGTTTTCTGATTTATGTAATGTGAAATGGAAATAAAGATTTAAAAATAAAAGATAAAATTTTACAAAACCATAGACACTTTCATGAACTGTGGGCTACAAAAAAAGTTTGGTATATCAATGAAATTATTTATTCCTGTGAAAGTACAAGATGCCATTATGTATGGAACTCGATTTATTTTGAATGGCCACCACGGGCACGCTTGCAGTAGTCAAATTTTCGACGGTTTTCGAGCATAAATGGGCCGATACCGCTGCAATTTCACGTTCGATATTCGAACGAAGTTCATAAATCGTCGCTAGATTGTTGACATAGACCATAGACTTAACGTAGCCTACAGGAAATAGTCCAACGGCGTCAAATCGACGATCATCTGACTGGGCTATTAAAAAACTCTGTATATCCCAAATCGGTCTTATATCTAGGGCAACAAAACCACTGTAGACCAGACTGATGAATTCGTCAGTAACATTTGTATATTCTCGAAGCAGGGTGCTACAGAGTACAATAGTTTTGTTCACATACCGGTGTGAAAAAACTGATTGACATTTATATAGAGTTATATATATATACAAGGTCTGCCGCTAGAGAAACAGAACTTTTTAAATATAACTGTTTCTGGTGGCTCCTCCTATTGGTGGGTATATGAAATAAAATGGTTGATCTCTTGTTGACATTTCGTAAAAATTTTAAGACAATTGGATAACTACAATCGATGTTATCGATCAAAAAGTGATAGCAGCTTTTGGTCATCGGTCGTAAAATGCATATAAAGACAATGCTGGGTTGTTTTTACGATTCCGAGGGTATTGTACACCGAGAGTTCGCCCCACCTGGCCAAACGATTAATTCTGGGTTTTACCTTGGTGTTATGAAGCGTCTTTTGTCACGCATTCGTCGTGCTCGACCACAATACCGTGAGGAAGGATCCTGGCGCCTGTTGCACGATAATGCGCCGTGTCATCGGTCGACGCTTGTCACTGATTTTTTGAGAAAAAACTCCATACTAACCATTAATCACTCACCCTACTCACCTGATCTGGCACCCTGTGATTTTTACCTATTTGGAAAACTTCATTTACCCATGAAAGGACACTGGTTTCAGGACATTTCAGCTATCCAAAAGGCGACGACCGATATTCTCAAGAGCATTCCGAAGAATGACCTTAAACACTCATTTGAAATGCTAATTGACCGGGCTGTATTGAAGAAAACTACTTTGAATAAAAAAATATAACTTTTGAAAAATATTAATTTTTTGTTTTCCTGTTTCTGTTTCTTTTGCGACAGACCTTGTATATGTATATGCAAATTTGGTGTTTGGTACAACTAATCGAAATACGAAGGGACATCTGTGGGTTACAAGATTTTGTAAAGTGGGTGTGGCCCCAGAATAGGTTTAATATATATTGCAAGGTCACAAGGTTCCAAATGACCTTATTAGCATACAAATTAATTATTCGGTTAAAATTTCGTGGGTAACTGCCTCGTTTTCTTTATTTTCTCTTTTTTAAATACAATGTTTTTCTTAAGTTATATACAAATATTAATCTTACATTCTAGGAAGTATATCTACAATCCACTTAAGATAAACCATATGTATGTTACAAGTCGAAAGGTTCATCTTACAATCTATGAATTACATCTTGTGACCATTAAGGCGGACTGTGTTAGCAAAGTACAATGTTTCAATACGGACCATATGGGTCCTAAGTGTCATATTACATATTTATGCCAAAGAAAGGATATGTTCATGTAATATGAACTAGTGGTATTAACTCCCCCACCTCTAAATTGAAGCGTCCCGATTCAAAGAATATAGTACGTGAAGCTATAGACTAATTTATCAATTTGAACAATACCATTGTGAAATCGTAATTTATTTAAATTTGACTCTTTAATATATATTCGATACATTTTATATTATTTTCAACTTCTAATTATTTTCTTTTGATGAAAGTCTTTTTATATGTGACATCATTTTGACAAAAAATTTCTTTTTCTTGTATATTGAAGGTAAAAGATTTAAGATTTGATATTATCTTTATGAATTATTCTGTTTTGTATTTTAACTGTATTTCCTAAATTTTCTAATACTACTTGTTTTTTGTATTTGGCTTTTAATTTATTTCTTTCCCCATATATTTTTTCATATATAAAATCTCCTTTTGGATAACTTTTTTGAAGCCTTTTCTTGTTATGATGCTCTAGCATTTTTTCTTGTGCACTTTTCATATTTTCGTGAGGTTCTTTATTAAATAAAATGTTGCAGGGTTGTTTACCTGTTACAGAATGAATTGTTATAACAGTATAATAATACTGTTGAACTGCTCTCATAATTGATTCAAAATTACTAATTAAGCTGTGTTCTTGCTTTAAACATCTGGAGATTACAATCAGTGTTGAATGAACTCTTTCTATTTGGCCATTACTTGTACTGTGGCGTGGTGTCTAATAATAAATTTGTACTTTTATTCTTTCCGTTAAAGACTTGAACTGTATCGTACTTAAGCCTAGTTTATTATCAGTAACTATACTTTTAACATCTGGAAATGTTTGTAACAGTTCCAAAACTTTTTCTTCTAAATTTGATTTGTCTTCTATATGTTTTACGATTAGAAATTTGGAATATGAATCTATACATGTAAGAAATTTAAGCTTTTTTCCAAAAAAAAATATCTACATATACGGAGTTGTTCTCCCCCTTTTTTGGTATCGGTGCTTCCCCTTTTGGAATTAGTTTCAGATGTCTTTCATATTTATTACTATTACATATGCTACAATTTTTTGCATACTGTTTAAATTGTTTTATCATTAAAGGCCAATAATATTGCTGCCTAATTTGTGCCAAATTTTCCCTGTAATTTCTATGCGCTCTATTATGTGTTTGCTCAATTATCGTTCCTTGATCTTCTTTATTGCATATACTCGTTAGGGAATACTCATTAGGGAATATTTTAGGTGTACAAAATATTCCTGTAACTACTTTTGGATTCATATATTATTTTAAAATACCAATTATATTTTCTGGTCTGTCATATTCAATTAAAAAACGTTTATTATTAAAAGAAGAAAGAGTCTCTAAGACAGTAATGCTTGCTCCATTATCGATTACTTAAAATTGCTTAAAATTATTCAAAGGTTTTTTTGTTTCATGAATTTGATACTCATCGCTACTTTCTGCGGAATGTTGGGTTTCTATTAGTGAATCACTTGAGTCACTCGACTCACATGGGCTTGTTAAATTATTTAATACTTGTCTTGATAATGCGCCAGCAACTACATTTGTTGTTCCTGGTTTATAAATTATTTTTGGAGAAAACTCCACAATAAAAGCTCTCCATCTTTTCATTTTAACATTCGGATTCGTGTGAATTTCTAAATTTTTTACTTCATAGAGATAATGGCGTAATGCCTTTAATGCCCAAACTATGGCGATTAATTCTTTTTCGTTTGTTGAGTAATTTTGTTCGGTAGAGTTTAGTGTCTTTGAAATAAATGCCATTGGTTTTCCTTTTCGGGATAAAACTGCACCTACAGCAACATTAGATGCATCAGTAGTTAAAAATAATTTTTTCTCAAAGTTTGGTTGAACTAATTCTTGAACTTGTTCTTGTAACGCTCCTTTTAAGGTTTCACAAGCATCTATTCCTTCTTGATCAAGATTAATAATTGTTTTTATGGACATATACTGCGATATTTTACCATACATATACATACATACGTGACAAAATTTTCCTATACATTCATGTATAATATAATTTCTTGATCTCTGAAATATACTTGGAGCATTTTTAAGTCCAAATAGCATTCTTAGGTATTCATATTTTCCGTTATTTACATAAAATGCTGTTTTTTCAATGTCGTTTTCTTCCACCAATATCTGATAAAATCCAGACTCTAAATCTATTGTGGAAAAGTATTGTGATTCTCCTAAATTAAAAAGTATCACCTCGGGGTTAAGCATCGGGTACGGGTCGGTTATTGTATTCTCATTGCTTTTTTTAAAGTCAGTGACTATTATCGATTTCGGACAACCATATTCATTTATTTCTTTTTTAGGAACAACCCAAACGGGGGAATTATACGGATTTTTACTATGTCGTATAATACCTTTTCCAAGTAAACTTCCCTATTAACGAATTTATTTGCAGATATAGAATCATCCTGTCATCCTCAGTCCTAATTTCTGCTTTAATATCTGTTCTAAAAGGTAAATCCATGTTCACGTTGTTTAAATAACATCCTCTCTTAGCAATGGAATGTTGATGTCTTTTGTATCATTATTATTATATTTATACATATCAGCAAATTCGTTAGACGTTTCAACATTATTTATTTTAAAAATATTATGAGCAATTGCTCCATTTATTTTTCTATCCTTAGTATCATTTTTTATCTAATTTTTGCATGATAAACACTTTTCAATTATTTTGCTAGTATTATCTTTGACGGGTGCCTGAGAATTTTTTTGTTTAATACAATTAAATAATTGAGAAAGTTAATTTTCTCTGTTTTATTATCCCCATAAATCAATTTTCTATTTGGAATATCAATTGTCGCTCCGATTTTATTTAGGAAATTAATTCGAATTAAAAGATCGCTCTCTAAATTGACAATTTCATAAAAACGTGCCTGTATACCCAACATATTGATATTATGAAAATATTTTATTATGGTCGAACTATGAATGGTTCTAACCCTCTTCTTAATTACTAAAATGTTTTTATTATTATAAATTCCAGCCCGTATATATGAGCTGGTTGCTCCCGTATCTATGCGAGTTCTAAAGATTTGTCCGGTTTTTGTATCGGTTTTAATAACATACTGCAAATCGGAGTTTACCCTAAAAAATGGTTCTCACCAATATTATTGATTTCGATGAAGTTCTTGTACTTTAACAAGAGTATTTGGCATATCGGTAGGTGTTAATGTAAATAGTATTTGGTTTAGGGGGTAATTTAAACCAGTTATAACAAGTAAGGAAGGGCTAAGTTCGGATGTCACCGAACATTTTATACTCTCGCATGATAAAATGGTAATAATTTACATATTTTTTTATTTTGCTGTAAAATTAATTAGATTAGATCAATTTGTGTTTTTTGAGTATTGAATTGTATTTTCATTTCCTAATGTACATATCGTCACCTGAAATGCAAAATAACGTATCATCAAAAAATTCGAAATTGAGTGCCTTATTGAATATGATTCACTACATCAAATTGCATTCATAATATTACATATGTCCAACATTTTCAGGTTCTGCCCTCAGATATAAACCAGTTTTAACCAATATTAAAATTTTTTTTCACTCATGTTCCATTTTATTTCGTGTTTCATTCATGCCACTGTAAATTTTCGAAAATGTTGTTACGTTATTTTGCATTTTAGATGACGATATACATATATTATACAGAGAAAGCATCAGATGGAATTCAAGATAGCGTTATATTGGAAGAAGGCGTGGTTGTGAACCGATTTCATCCATATTTCGTACATTTCATCAGGGTGTTAAGAAAATATTATATACCGAATTTCATTGAAATCGGTCCGGTAGTTCCTGAGATATGGTTTTTGGTCCATAAGTGGGCGGCGCCTCCCCCATTTTCAATTTTTAAAAAAAGCCTGGGTGCAGCTTCCTTCTCCCACTTCTTCCGTAAAATTTAGTGTTTCTGACGTTTCTTGTTAGTCGGTTAACGCACTTTTAATGACCTTTGTATGGGAGGTGGGCGTGGTTATTATCCGATTTCTACCATTTTTGAACTGTATATGGAAATGTTTGAAGGAAACGACTCTATAGACTTTGGTTGACATAGCTGTAGTAGTTTCCGAGATATGTACAAAAAACTTAGTAGGGGGCGGGGCCACGCCCACTTTTCCAAAAAAATTACGTCCAAATATGCCCCTCCCTAATGCGATCCTTTGTGCAAAATTCCACTTTAATATCTTTATTTATGGCTTAGTTATGATAGTTTATAGGTTTTCGGTTTTCGCCATTTTGTGGGCGTGGCAGTGGGCCGATTTTGCCCATCTTCGAAATTAACCTTCTTATGGACCCAAGAAATACGTGTACCAAGTTTCATCATGATATCTCAATTTTTACTCAAGTTACAGCTTGCACGGACGAACGGACGAACAGACAGACATCCGGATTTCAACTCTACTCGTCACCCTGATCACTTTGGTATATATAACCCTATATCTGACTCTTTTAGTTTTAGGACTTACAAACAACCGTTATGTGAACAATACTATAATACGCTCCTTAGCAACTTTGTTGCGAGAGTATAAAAATTCTTAACGCGGTTTCTCGATTCTTAATATTTTATGGTTTTGTAATATCTGAATTGGTGTCGTGCGTATTATAGTTTTATTTATTAGTAATGTAAATTTCTGATTGACTACATTATAATAATGAATTAAGGATGTCGATCCTTGTCTCATAACACTCATCCCTTGATCAATTACTTGAATTGGTCGACCTTGAAAATATTGCTTCTAAATTCAAAACTGTGCCATGATTAGTTAAAATATCATTGGCATTACCTACAATCTTATTTCGAAGGAAATATACAGGCTCATCGAATTTTTTGCAGCTTCTCTCCAGCTGATATAAGATTTACCAGAGAATTCTGCAAAGGATTTATTATATCTAAATTTTCGTGACATGTTATAGAATCATTAATTTCTTGAGTTTGATACTCAGTTACTTGTGCCGCATTTATTATGGTTTTGATATTATTACTCAACTGAGCTATCTCAGTTCTTAAATTTGTGGTTTGTGTAGCTATTAATTTATTTGTGAGTTTCATGAAATAGCATATATAGCAATACTCACAAAAATATGGTTAAATTTCTTTTTGCATAAATCTATTGTAATAACTTCCTATTAATTTGAATTAAAAATATTTAAGTGACATAAATTTTGTTGCCTGTCTGTATTTAAATATTTGTTTTGATCCCTTCTAGGAAAAGATACTCTTTTATTCTGGAGGGTCTGGAGTTCAGAATCGCAGAATTGAGTTTATATTACAAACCGGAGAGTCCTCCTTGCGGTAGTGAATCGCGGTTTTAAAAATATTTTATTATTTGGCTGGTCGAGCCTTCTTTTAAAATTTTTAAGATTTAATTTAATATAATTTGTATATATTTGATATACTAATACTATCTTGTTAAGATAAGATTTTGGCTATGTTCGTAAATGCATCATGACGCGCATCATGACGATTGCATAACAAACAGAACGTTCAGAAATGCAATATTGCAACACTGCAATAATCAAGCGTTCAAAAAGCAACACTTCTATCAACTGTCATACATAATTTCTATCAAAAAATTGTTTACTGCATTTAACTACGATGTCTGACGTAAAAGTAAGTGCAAAACTGTTTTATTTTAATTTTTGTATTGGAATTTAGTTAAATTATGTTAATAATAATTGTATAAATTATTATTTTTAAATTTTTAGTGAAAATCTCAGTAATGCGAAGACGCATTTATTGCTGAGAGTACGGTTGAATATATCCTCGGGAAACGACTTTATTGTTTTAATAAATTGTTTTTAGGTATTTTTCTTTTTAAAGACAAACATTTGTACCTACAAATTTTTCTTTTTGACTTCAATACCCTTCTTTTTCTTAAATTTAAAGAAAATCTATCATTTCTTTGCTCACAAATTTCGTCTAGTGTTAGATTCAGCAAAATTTCCATTTTAGTACTATACGCGTTCGAAAATGCAAACAAATGTATCTGCAAAACGTCAAACTTGCAGTGTTGCTACTGTTGCTTATGCTGCAAGTCATGATGCATTTACGAACATAGCCTTTATCTTGTTTTTTTTTTTTAAACACGTACAGTTGTGAGTGACATGATTATTATTATTATAATACTCACAGTAAACATTTTTTACTTAATAGTAGAGGATTTTTTTCTCATGCAATTAATGAATATAAGAGCTACTTACAACTATTTTGTTGTTGTTGAATTTGATGCTGCTGTTGAAGATGTTGTTGTTGTTGTTAGTGAGGTTGCTGCTTTTACTGCTACTGCTGTTGTTGTTGAATTTGATGCTGTATTATTTTGCTGGAGCTCTTGCTGTCGTCCTTGAAGACATCAAAATATCCGTATGTGTAAGGTTGCTGCTCTGCCATAGTCAGTTAACGTTCAATACACAGCACTAGCTAATTTCTGTTTGTTATTTTCTTTTCTCCTCTGCTGAGGATACTTGATTGATTTTTTGATTTTTTTTTTTTTTTTAATTTTTTTTCTCTTTAGTTGAAGATATAGACCATATGTTACAAGCAGCGTTTGAAAAACTACGCTACTCCCGTAACTTTTCATGTTACTCTTGCTATCGCTCTCACTTTTCGGGAGCTACAGCATAGCCTTAGCATAACAATGTAAAAGTATGTGCTCTACTCTGCTCTGAGTTTTGTTAGGTAAAAAACTATAGCTGGAGCGGGAAAAATTAAATCCTGCGCTATGCTCTGGCGTACCGGTAGTAAAAAATTAGGAGCGGTAGCCCCCAAATTATTATTTTTGGGCCTTTTTCGAAACCTTCCAATGGTAAAGCGGGTTTCTACATTAATTCTAAGGGTGTAAGGGAACCGAAAATGCAAAAAAAAAAATTTTAAAAAAGATTACTTTACTGACCCCTTAATAAAACTATAATATGTCCCAAACATATTACTATTTAATATTACAAACAAAAAACTATTATTCTACAAATTCTAAGGTTTGTTTTTTACGCAGCTCCTCTTCAACTGCAATAGAACCATGAAACTTCTGAATCATTTTTATTGCTCTATCAATAGTATCGTTGTCTGCCGTCAGCATTGAAAACTTCATCTTTGCATAGGTAGACTTGACTGTAAAGTCTAAACCATCTGTATTTTAATTTCTTGGTATACATATGTCATCATCAAATAATCATAAGTATTTTTACCAAGTGGTACAATAGGACACATACGAGGTTTGTACAAAACGTATCGCGATTTTTGAATTTCCGTGGGCTACGTCTATGTTGGTACATATCCTTCACTTATTTTGACAGGTCGGCCATTTTGAATGTTAAGTTAATTTTTGACAGCTGCTTTGCTTGGTCGCGTTTTGGTTCATCTTCGATTTTTCCTTACCTTCGACTAAAAGAAGTGGCGCGTTGATATTTCTTAGGAGATGTTGGACTCAGTCCACGACGACCCAAATCTGCTCAATCATTTCAATGGAAGCTTCTGCATCAGCCAATACCCAAAAGTTCGCACCTAGTTATTTCGAATGTGAAGATTTTGCTATCAGTTTTATTCGATTACAGAGGGTATTTGTATCATGAGTTCTTGCCAAAGGGTCGAACGGTCTATAAAAAATATTACATGTAAGTTATGCGAAATAAGCGTGAAGCAATCCGCCATAAACGCCTGGATTTGTGGAAGAACAAAAAACCGTATGCAGTGAAATTTCTCATAACCGGCCACTCACCGTCGCAGTGTTTATATATAGAAGATGCAACACAACTATATTTATTCTGAACTAATAAATGAGTTCCAATATCAGCCAGAATTGAATGAATGACAATTATCTCATTAGTTTTAGTTGAGCCACCACCTACCAGATGGCCGTAGAGCAAACAAATTTGCTTGCTGTGGTCATTTTGTGTATTGTCCTTAAGAAAAATCACAAACCTCCACAAATAAATAAGAATTAAAAAAATGGTAACAACAGTGGTACACAATTTTCTTGACACATTTTATGAAATCTCGACGGTTTATCAGACACAATTTGAACGAAATAAAGCGTTGTGTTCATGAAATTTCTCCAGTTATGGAAGCTGACCGGTTATGAGGACTGTCCGTAGTGGGAATTTCACTGTATACCAATCAATAAATGAGATTTCCAAAGAAATCAAAATATCATTTCTAACTAATAACTGTGTTCTTATGTTTAAAATTAAAAATATCTGGTCAAAACTACCAGTATGTGAGATATGATAAAGATATTTAAATATCAATACTACTTCTCTACCTCACATACCTAATATAAGGATTTACTCTTATACCGTATATACTCATATATCAAACAACATAGGAAAAAAAATATTTCAACGAATGGGTTACTATGTTTTGCTCATCGTAGTATTGATGATCCAGTTTATTTTGTTATATGTACATATATAATGCAACTTCTATGTCGATTGGTTTTAGGACTTAAACAACAGTTGGGTGATTAAACTCTGTGCAAAATGTTTTGTGATTATAAAAAATATAACGATCATAAAGTGTAATAATTTGTTAGTATTAATACGAGTAGTAATAGTGTATTCATGCATGTCAACCAGTTCACATTTCTTAAAAGAATATATCTCGATATTGTTAATAATATTTGTAGCATCACGACATACTATTACAAAAACACATGCTTGCATATTTACATTCTGTCAAGAAAGTATTAGGAATTCTTCATTTCCCCCCTCTCATCTCCCGCTTATATGGAAGACAGGTAAATTTTTTTTTTTTGGTTGGTATAACTGTCCTTAAATATGATGCCAAAAATTATCGCGATCTGTCAACCAGTTTACAGCAGCTATTTATGTCAGCCGACCTCAGTAGTGTTTGTCGAATTTTACAAAAAGTTTTAACTTGTGTTAAATTTTGGCCAAACACTCAACAAATATCATTGAACAAGTACCGAATCTCCCTGATTTAGCTCCATGTGACATTTACCATTCTTCACACTGAAATATCCGCTTCGGGGAGCACGCTTCGACTCAACTGAAGACATCAAAACAAATTCGACGCGGGAGTTGAAGGCCATCCCGAAAAGTGCCTATAAAAAATGTTTTGACGATTGGGAGAAGCGTTGGCACATATGCATCGCTTCAAATTGATGTTTCTTTGAAGGCGATAAAATAAACTTGGATGATGATTGAAAAATTTTCGTTTTATTTATAAATTCCCGATACTTTCTTGACAGATTGTACCTATTATAAGATTTAAAGTCAATCGGATTTCTTGAAAATCTACACAAGGTGCGTTCCAAAGTAAACAGGACTTTTGAATCTAGCGCCCACTGGTGGCGCCATCTATACTGGTGCGTTCGAATCTGCTATCTTTATCGATTGACCAGTGAGAATTTCCTAACATTTGATCCATTGAAAGTGAAGCTATTGCGTTTTAAGTGTCAATATGTTTGTGTTATCGGTGCGAAAATGAGCTTCGAACAAAGAGCCAACGTTAAATTTTGTTTTCAAATTGGTAAAACTTTTACCGAAACGTTTCAATTGATGAAACAAGTTTATGGCGATGTTTGCCTATGCCGTAGCAGAGTGCACGAGTGGTTTCAACGTTTTCAAAGTGGTCGTGAGGACGTAATTTTTTTTTTTATTGGAACGTAACAAGATATGGTTTTACATTTCATTCGAATCGCAATTAGGTACAAATGTACTAACAAGCAATCTTTTTCATAATTTATAAGGTAAAACAATAAAAGCTCTATTAAGAAGCTATTTTCAAAAGCTAAACTTTGTATTAAAAACTAAATATTATAATATTTGTTATTTGCTTAGAAGGTCATGAAACGTTGTTCTTTTCAATCTGCGCCTGCTATTTCTAGTCTCTCCTAGTTATCGGGCTTCAGCGTTTACGTGGTTTTGCAACCTTGTGACACTCCTTCCACTTTAACTTTGTATCCAGCGTCAAACCAAGATATTTCGCGGAGGTGGAGTACGGAATTACTTCATTCCCAATATATAAGGGGAAATACGTAGCAGTTTTGTTAGTGAAGTTTATATGTATAGACTTTTTTGTGCCCATTCTACAATTAGGGTGATTGAAGACTGCATTCTGTTCGACGACTCTACTTCATTTTTACCATTAGTAATGATGCGAGTATCATCTGCAAATGTGTCGATTGTGCTGTTTGGCGGCGTAGGCATGTTCCTTGGAACAGAAGAGGACTAAACGTTTTAGTGAGTTTCTCTGAAAAAACGACCGCTTTTTCTTCGTCGCTTTTGGCCCAGGATCCGTTTGGCTTTCTGAGAGGTGCATTCGACATTATTGGTTTCCTAGCATTTTTTATAGATTTCCAAAGGGAATAATCCGTATGTTTTTTTCGCGTTAATTTCTCAATGTAATTAGAAATATTTTGATTTGTAAATCACTTTATTTTAGTGCTGAGAATTTTAGTTAAATTGTTCAGTTCTGTTTTATATTGGGGAAATTGCTTGACTTGCCATATTTTACGTAGTTTTCTCTTTTTTTTATGAGATCTAAAATGTCTAATGGATATTTAGTATAAAAGTTTTTTTTGTTTAGGAACAGGAGTACTTTTCCAATTCAATTCCTGAATAGATTTCGGAAATGTATGAACTTCATCTTCTAACATATCTTGAGTTGTTATATTTACTTCAAAATCAATATTTTTGTCGACATTTCGTTGAAAGACTCCAAATCCTGACTGGATTTACACTGCGGCACCAGGTTCGATGAATTGATGGGCTCGAGTTTAACGACAGAATTTAGAATATGTTTGATTTCGTAAATTTTCTTAATGTTCCCAGTAGATTCAAAGCATACAATAAGCATATTTAACGGATTTTTTGTTTTATATTGAAGTTTGTTTAAGGCTTTCGTAACTTAAAACCCTTGCTTTTGAAGGTCTGTGACAATACTTTCAGGCTCACATGAGTGATGAAGGTCTTTTACCATTACGCGTATATCACACGATTGTTTGTCTTCATACTAGTACTAAGGAATTTTTGAGTCGTTTAATTTCCTTGTAAGTATTCTATAGTCGGAACTATCTAAAAGATTTATTTTACAGGAACTTGGGCCAGTGAGCTTGAGTGTGTAAGATTTTTTTACATCTGCGTTAATCAAGGAATGCATCAAGTGTTGGTTAAAATTTTCGATATTATAATTTACGGAGGGCGATGACTTACTTTTGTATCTATTTTACCTTTTGCTGTTTCATCCGGAATCGGAAAATTTAGAATCTGCTTTGCGTTTCTTACTTTCCCTACTTTTTTTCTTTTTTAATAGCCAATTTGTTTCTTTTTCAAGCTCTTCTTCGTCTGTTTCAGCTGCAAAGATAGATTTTGATGGAGAAGAAGACGTTTCATTTGTATATTTGGTTAGCGTTTTCTTTAAGTTTTCATTTTAAAGTTTAAGTAATGCATTTTCGTTTTTCAATTCATTGTTCAATGTTTCTATTTTCTTAAAGCGTTCGAGCAACATACCTATTTGGTTACATTGTGTACCCCCACCGGGAGTGGAGATTGTATGTCCATCACGATCTTATTGAATTATGGTTACGTTAAGTAAAAGAAACTGCCTTATCAACTACTTTATCGACTGCGCGTGCAGATAATGTAGTGTCCCTGGCCACCTACAACTTTGTGTAGACAGCTAGTTTGCCGTGCGACAGAAACGGCTGATACCCACTTTAAATGTTCGGAGGAGAATTTTTGCGCGAAAATTAATTGAGTGTTTTTAATTTGGCATTATTTTTTGTTTTTAAATATTTTTGTAGAAATTTCGAGTAAATTGATATATCGCGTGGTGCCAACTATGTTAAGGTCCTCCGGTGAATCTGCTTATGAATTTCCACAGCCTGGATTTCACGTATATTAAAATAAATTGATGGAAAATGACGATCAACATGTGGGCCATGTGATCACCGGAAATTCCATCGAAACTGTGCGTGAATTGATCAAAAATCAACCGAAATCATCATTGAAATTCTTGGAAATGGAATTAAATCGCATTTATCGCAATTTGTCCGAACATTTGGGCTTAAGAAGGGTGTGACGACCAAAAATTGGTCAGAATCCAACATCATTGTGACCGATTATTTGACCAAAAATCACGTTTTAACCATTGACCACTCCCCGTATTCACCTGATATGGCACCGCGCGACTTCTTTCTTTTCGGAAAAATGTATTTGACAATGAAAGGAAAGCGATGCAGACGTAGAGGCCATTCAAAAATCTTGCACCGGCATACTGGTGGCCATACCGGCCACACTCGTTCGACGTGCTATTGGACCGTGCGAAAAGCTGTATTGAAGCAGACGGAAACTATTTGGAAAAAAATAAATTGATTTGGCGAAAAAATCATTTGTTGTAAAGTCCTGTTTACTTTGGAATGCACCTTGTATATAGGTATTATATAAAGGGTGATCCATTTCAAGGTTCTCTAATTTTTAAAAGAAAAAGTACAGAAATTTCAATTTAATGGGGAATTTCAGCCATCGATGATTCCACCGGCCCACAAACCACACCAAACCGTTGATTTTTGTGGATGAAATGGCAGCTCTTGAAGCTCTTCAGGTTGGTCTTCGTCCCAAATGCTGCAGGTTTGTTCGTATACATACATAGATAGGAGGGGTCTCATCGCTGAACAAAAACGTCATATCTTATTGGAACTTTTCAAGAGCTCATAAAGCGAAGCGATGTCTCGTGGATAGGTCGAGCGACTTCAGTTCTTGCACTTGCTGTATTTTGTACGATTTAAATTAAAGAAAGCCGTCCCATACCTCAGTCCGAGTTGCTGCCAACGGGGTCAAATTGACTCTCCACGGTCTTCGTGTACACTCTCAGCTATGCCTGCTATGTATATTTTCGTCACTGCGTGCTGAAGTTGCGAATATTACGCTTAGTAGTAGGCTGATTATATTGACCTTAAGTTGAGCGACTATTCGGTTAAATATTATCCATTAATGATGGGTTCATAAGTTGAGCGAATAAGTTGAACGATTTGTAAACGTTGTTCAGGCGTAAGTCTTCCGCAGAACCTTTCCCTCAAAAACTCGTAACGTCGACTCATCAGATGGAGAGAGGACTTTACTTCTCAATTGTTTACTCAGTTCGAACCAGTACCTGCTGGCAAGAGTTATTCTGCGATGGATTTCGAGCCTGACATTGTTGTTGGTGTTAATACTAGTTCCAAGATAGACGAAAATATCTACGGCTTCGAAGTTATGACTGTGAACTGTGACTTGGGAGCCAAGTCGAGAGTGTGACGACATTTTTTTCGCATTTGCTTCGCTTCCTTATCCAGTCTAGAGAAAGCAGAACTAACGGCTCGATTGTTGAGACCAATGATATCAATATCATCAGCGTACGTCGGAAGCTGTTGACTCTTACAGAAGATTATACCTGCTCGATTTAGATCTGCAGCTGAAATTATTTTCTCCAGCAGTAGATTGAAGAAGTTGCACGATAGGGAGCGGCCTTGTCTAAAACTTCGTTTTTTTTCGAACGGATTGAAGTGGTTCTTCCCGATCCTGACGTAGCTTTTGGTGTTGCTCAGCGTCAGTTTACACAGCCGTATTAGTTTTGCGTGGATACCAAATTCAAACATAGCGTCATAAAGGCAGCTCCTTCTCGTGCTGTCAAAAGCAGCTTTCAGATCGACAGAGCACACTTAAATTCCAATGGTCAGACATGCTTTGGTCCGTCCCTATTTTACAAAATATTCTCTTTAAATTTCAATAGTATACATATCTCGGAGATTTTTCGATATTTCCGCTCTGAGTTTTATTAAGATAACTCTCAATTGATCGATAACTATTGAAAATCGTTATTTGAGTTACATGGGGCTTAGGGTAATTTTTGAACACATTTTACAAATTTTTGAAGAATTCCCGATACTTTCTTGATAGGGGATTTTTATATATTGTAAACGATATGGTTCTACGGTTCAAATCAAATCATATCAGTTTAGACGGTTGCATCAATTGAACCGATCATTGATATTGATATTGATTCAAATCATGTATGACATTCTGGAGTTAAAATGTATGGACTTTGGATATGAGCACCGGTTGGAAGATTATTTAATTAATCGAAATTTCAATGCATACATACATAGACATGAACATGTGTATAGCAATACATAATTAAATCAGTGTATTGTATAGAAGATACAACCCGAACATTGTCCAACATTTCAGTCATACAAATATGAATATGATTCACAAGCAAATTATGTATAACCTAATCGCTACTGATTAAAATTTGCTCATGCTTTTACTCTTTTTAAAATATTTATTAATATCATGTTTTTTATTGAGTTATTGAATCCTCTCATAAATGCATCTACCTGAGTCATGCATTTCGAAATTTGTTGGGGATTGTGGCATCGTAATGGTGTGTCGTGGTAATTGAAAAAAATATTTTAATAAAACTTGATTGTGAAAGTGTGACATAATATCATTGAATACATATCGTCACCTAAAATGCAAAATTGAGTGTTTTATTGATTACGATCCACTACTTCGAATTACATGGGCATTTATACTTGTATGTATGTATGAAACAAGTATAAATGCCCAACATATCTTGCTATTAGATATAACCCAGTTTTAAAAAATATTTAAAATTTGTTACACTCATGTTCCATTTTATATCGCGTTTCATTCCTTCCCCTGTAAATTTCCAAAAATATTGTTACGTTATTGTGCTTTTTTTAGCTGACGATGTATACATAGGCAATAAAGTATGCGTCCAGCCGACACATTTTTTAAGTAAAGTGAAAAAAAGCAATGCTAATAAGCAATTAAGTTAAAATGTTTCATATGCATTTCTTCTTTATATACGTATCCTTAAGTTCAGAATGCAAAAACAAAAATGTAAATTATATTTTCAGTTTTGTGATAACGTTATTTTAGTGAAAGTCTGCGCTTTATTTACTTGAATTGAAAATGCCTACTTTCCATGCATATGTTTCTTCTTTTTGCGTAGATTCTATTGTGTGTTGATATAATTAATCGTTCCCACACCTCGTCCCGCGTTTTAATATTATTTCTAAAAAATTGATATCAAAAAAAAAGAAATTAGTCTGGCGGAAAGAAAAATAATTGTGGAGAGATGGCGGAAGTTTCACAAAAAATGGGCAAACTATTCATAAAACCGGAATCATAACATCAAAACCGCGATGGAGCCGTTCGAAAAAATTATCAGTCAGGAAGAACAATAATATAATAAATATGGAGATTGTTAATCCGCGAATTATGTCAACTAAGATTATTGAAAATGTAAATATAAGCTTGAAAAAAAAACAATTTGTGCCAAAAATTAATATTTTTACGAAAAGCTGTATATTATGGCATAGTTGCTCGAAACCATAATTTAACTTGTAAACAGACGAAAGCACATTGAATTTGCTCATAATTATATAAATAAGTCTCCCGGATTCTGGAAACAAGTAATACTGAATTTAATTTCTCTTTATAATTTTCAATGCTTTTGTACCTAATTTTAAAACTGAACGCATACTTTGTATTGCAGGAAAAAAATTTTAACTGAATTATCAGTTAACATTGTGTTTTTACTTCATTTAAAAATGTGTCGGGCGAACGCAGCCTTTATTGTCTATGTATATACATACATATGTATGTATACATACGCATATAATGTTAAATTATAATGTCTTTTGCAGAAGCGGATAAGAAGTCGGATTGCCTTTTGCCTAATATAAAGCGAAATATATGTTCATACAATACTATAGTGAGCCGAAATTTACCGCAGTAAGTAGTCATATTTTTAACTAACTTATCGGAATGTCTGCATATTGAGGTGCGTGTTTAACATATGTTTACTTAGAAAACAAGTACATAAAAAATGGAATGCGTAATTTTATACATATCTTTCTTACTATACCATATAATATGACATCATTTTACATATCATGTTACCAATATTCCTCTTGATTGTAAAATATCATACAGTATTTATTTTAGTTGCATTTAAGCTCTGTAATACCGATTAAAAATTCGATGTAAGTGTCCAGTTCCGTTTAAATAAAGATAATTCGATTTTTTTGTTTCAACGTTATAAATAATAATAATATATTCTAGTTTATACATATAAATATGTGAGTGTTTTAACACTATGTTAATTGTTAATTGTTCGTATATTCGTTAATAGATATATTATATATTTTTAGAAATCAATGTTAATATACATACATATATTCTTGTTATTCTAAAAATATTAATCTGTTTTGTGTGTTTGGTTAATACCTTCACTGTGAAGTATTGATGGTAAATTTTGTGTAGTTTCTTGTGTTGCATCCGTATTATTTTATGTTTTAGCGTGTGAGGATGTTCATTTCGTAATAAACTGATTGGTAATGCTGACTAGTATTTGTGTTATCACTTTGTGTTTGTTCAAATATTTTACTTCGGGGGAAAAGTATTTCTCTTTTCCTTCTATTTAATGTTAAGCGAAGTTGGGGAGGTTGATATTTCTCTGCCCTAAGCCTCTATTATTTTTTGTAGTTTGTGGGAGAAATATTTGTTTTATGTTAAATATAACACTTAAATCATTGAAGCGAATTATTAGAAGAATAAAAACCAATTAATAAATTTTTAAACCGAGAAAAAAATTACATTCTACATACGTACAAACTTTGTTAAATCAGATGTTATAGTTAGTAAACACTGTTTTCGATTGCTCAGGAGCAAAAACCCTTTTGGAACCATTTAAATAATTGATTACTCTTGGTACATGGAGAAAAATGCGCCAATTTTTCCAACGTTGACGAGGGTTTCCATAAGAGTGTTATCATTAAATTACTTTAAAAATGCCATCTAACATAACGGTGTATGTTTGACTTAAATTGGTTCAATCTAACTATACTGAATAAAACCTT
Organism: Bactrocera tryoni; assembly: GCF_016617805.1. Taxonomy (NCBI): domain Eukaryota; kingdom Metazoa; phylum Arthropoda; class Insecta; order Diptera; family Tephritidae; genus Bactrocera; species Bactrocera tryoni. The sequence continues at coordinate 13,289,523 of NW_024396366.1, read as the reverse complement.
CAATTTGATAGAAACTTAATGAAGTTGTTTTACTATACCTTATGTAACTCGAACTATTCAAATTGAAATTTTATATGGTCACCATGTGCCCTAAGTTGAATGTTATAAGTGTACATATCTTTTAATAATTTACTAATAGATATGCGTTCAAAATCAAAAAATATCTTCTTAATTTTGTACTCTGAATTTCTTTATGAATATGCCACATACACTGCGTGTCCGCTTTCTTTCAGTTTTAACTTTTAACTATTTTTCGTAACTGTTTATTTTAAATCGACATATTTTCTGTTTCTAAAATAAAATCCATGCGAAGTACAAAAAAAAAAATAAATTTTTTGTGGTGCTTAATACGTGCTCTGTTCATAATCTGATAAAATACACAAAGACTTACCAAAGCTATCACTCCATTAACAAATCCCAAGAAATTATGGGCTGATATAAGAATGCTCTCAGACTCCTGTACGCAAGTGAATCTTAAATGTATAAATACTCCGAATGGCTCAATTTTCGACTCAAAAGACATAACTAATCAATTTCTTTGAATAAAAGGCTTCTCATCCGAAACCAAGCATTTCAAGGAAGTTCCAGTCATTATGTATGCTTTACTCTATTTCGAAGATTTCGCCAAAATAGCTGCTTCTAAAGTTCATGAACTAAAAAGTGACGAAAAAAAATTACTCTATATTGTCAAAAGTCTGCTCAATAATGTACAAAGGGTCCGAATAAAATCACTCAATCCATATTATCCCGAATCAATGATGGCACTGACGAAATAACGCTGGTCTTTATGTTCTACCTGAACCTTTGCAGTACCGAGTAATATCTGCTTCCTACTTGGATTAGGTGGGACTTGGCTCGTTGATTTAGTAGTAGTATAGGCTTGCCGATTTGTGTTTATGCTTTGGGAGCGTAATGCGGTACTTGAAACGTTATCAGGTTACTTCCCGAGTGGATTCCGTACGAGTGCTAAACTCTTTGTGTATCAGAGTGTGTTTTGTAACACTTACGACCCGAGAACTTGCTCATAACTTCTTGTAGCTATGCTATAAGTGTAAGCAATCCATATTTGATTGTGGAGATACGTGTCTCCGTATTCATTCCTAGAAATTTGGGACATTTTCCAATCGGGTGTTGCTTTTTACAAAGCTTACAGCTTACTGTCTCTAAATGGTGCAAAGTAAATTTGAAATTATTATTGGCATGAAAACTGTCTGTTATATTTCTTTTCGACTGCTATTTTTACAATAACTGAGTGGAATGTGGCCGATTTGCTATTGAAGCCTTGAAATATCCTGCAGATTCCAGGATTTTATATACGTTGATTTAGAAACTGTCGAAGTTTGACCATGTCGGTATAGTCGGATTGTCTAGTAGAGTATATTCAAAGGCTTCTAGATTTTGTTAAGGTAATTTTGAACTACAAAGATATATCAATATCGGGTTCCAGATTTTCATGTCAATCTCCAGATTGGTTAAAGTAGGAGTGCGTTTTGAATTATTTCTCTTGCTTCGCCACGGGTCTTCTGTCAAGAAGCAATTAATATAACGGGATACAACATTGCACGAATAATGCATTTGAAGTATGTATGTTCCCTTATGACCAAAAATTGTATAAATGGAACCAAAACTATCCAATCTCCTAGGTACCGAATATGTGAACCCCAGAGTCTGTAGTTAATTATCGGTCAATGAGTAAGATATACTATATAATTGAAATTCAGAGAAAATCGTGCTGTGTGCTACAAATGAGTTGAGACGAGTTAATACTTCCCTTACCCCCCATATACCTAATATAAATATTTCCGTACTTCCAGGTGACTTTATACTGGATATATCGGCCAATATTTGAGCTTATAATGAATAAAATCGGGTGAAAAATCGCTCTAGACCCCATATAACTAACAAGCCTTACGTGCCAAGTTGCAAGAGTATGAAATGGTCGGTAATACCCGATCTTATCCCTTTTTTTTACGTGTTTCATACACGTTTTTTATACTGAACTAATGCTCTAAACCCTGCAGATACATGCATTAAAAGTTATGAGGCGAAAATTCGTTCCTTATTTGGGCAAAGCTGCTTCATAATTAAATTTGTAAAACTCTGAACTCCAGCTGAAGTTTTAATAGACGTGTTGAGTACTACAAGGTGCGTTCCAAAGTAAACAGGATTTTAGTGGATCTAGCACCTCCTGGTGGCGCCATCTATATGTCGACTAGTGCGTTAGAATGTGCTATCTTTATCGATTGTCCAGTGAGAATTTCATGTCATTTCATTGATTGGAAGTGAATTTATTGCGTTTTAAGCCTTAGTATGTTTGTGTAATCGGTACGAAAATGAGCTTCGAAGTGGTCGTGAGGACATAAATGACGATCAACATGTGGGCCAATAAAAATCCGTGATCACCGGAAATTCCATCGAAACTGTGCGTGACTTCATCAAAAATCAACCGAAATCATCATTGAAATTCATGGAAATGGAAATAAACATCTCCAAAACATCGATTTGTCGCATTACGACAGGTGTGTGCACGGTTTGTTCCGCACAAATTGACTGACGACCAAAAATTGGTGAGAATCCATCATCATTGTGACCGATTATTTGACCGAAAGTCACATTTTAACCATTAACCACTCCCCGTATTCACCTGATATGGCACCGTGCGAATTCTTCCTTTTCGGAAAAAGGCATTTGACCATGAAAGGAAAGCGTTATGCAGACGTAGAGACCATTCAAAAGGCTTGCACCGGCATACCTGTGGCCATACCGACCAACGAGCTAAAACACTCGTTCGACATGCTTTCCGAGCACCCTCCCTATTTTGATCTTAAAATCACCCGGGGTCTTCATTGGTGCCTCCTTTAGCAGAAGCAGGAGTATTTTTTAGCAGGTTCTCTCAATGATTACTGCATCGTGCGGTGGGTTCGTTTGATCACAACCCAATCATCTTGTTTGCCCATTTCTTCAGCTTTGTAGTGCTTCCTCATTTGCAATGTGCTCCTTTAAGCATTTGCATGTAGCTTTGCTATCAGACCAAGCAGATGGGCGTCCACAAAACGCAAATAATCAAAAAACAATAAATTGCTATAACTAAGCTCCTCAGTAAGTTACAATACTGTTATTTGGTACAAGGAATCGTATTAGGCTGGGGTTCTGTGGTTTTAAAATTTTTTAAAAAGTGGCACAGAAGTGTTTTATAGGTTAGGTTAGGTTGGATGGCCGATCTAAGATCGCACGTGGACTAAACGTAGTCCTTTGTGATGCCATAGAAAATAGAACTCCCGTATTCGGACTTAAAGATCGGCAAAACGTTTGGTGGCCGATACAAATGTGCAAATGCGCTTGATATCTACTCCCACCAGTACGGAAGGATGTCTGAAGGTATGTGCCCCCAAGTATCTAAGTCTTAACCTACCGAATGCGGGACAGTCAAGAAGGAAGTGCTGACTAGTTTCTGCCGCATCTTCTTCTAAGCAGCTTTTGCAAGCGGCATCCGGTAAGATTCCTAGTCTTACAGCATGCGTGCCAATAAGGCAATGGCCTGTCAAGAGCCCCACTACTAAAGAGAGGCTTGCCTTACTGAGGGCGAAGAGATCGTTAGATCTTCAGTGATCTATCTTGGGCCAGAAAGCTTTTGCCACCGCGCAAGTACCAGTCCTGGCCCAGCGTTGACCAAGCATCCGCGAGGCCCAGTTTTCCAGTAGTAGGACACAAGAGGACACCGGAGCACCGACCTGTTGCCATTCTGCCGATAGTGACTCTGGGGTACCCTTCCTTGCTAGCTCATCAGCTTTGCAATTACCCGCTATTCCGCTGTGGCCTGGCATCCATACAAGCCTTATAGTAAATACTGTCGCCGCCAGGGACAGTGAAGCCAGACACTCCTCAACCAGCCCTGAACGCACTGTGAATGAATTCAGGGCTAGTATCGCCGCTCTACTATCTGAGTGAATGGTCACTTCCCTGAAGGTGAATACCCTCCGGAGTAGCAGATCCGCTGCTACCTTAATGGATGCAACCTCAGCCTGGAAGACACTGCAGTAGTCGGGAAGTCTGAAACTAGTGCTGATGGAGAGCTCCCGACAGTAAACCCCTCCACCAACCTTCCCCCCAAGCTTTGACCCATCCGTAAAGAAGCTTACTGCCCCTCTCTTCCAACGGCTCCTTCCCATCTATAGCTCCCTCTTCGGTATATGGGTAGAGAAGAAACCGCGGGATTTTGATATGGCGACTCCATGATCCAGATGATCCGGTATGCAGTCAAAGCTTGTAAGAATGTCTTAGTGTTCAGAAACACGCTCCTTTAGAAACCCAGATTCCCTGAGTCTAATAGCCACTTTTGCGGCCATACACCTTCCGGCGATGTCCACGGGCGTTATGTTCAGAATTGCATTAAGCATTGCATTAAGTGCCACGGTTGGGGTGGACCTTAATGCACCGCACATGCTGATAAGCGCAGCTCGTTGAATGCTTACAAGTTTCTTAGCAAGTGTGGTCTTCTGTAAAGCCCTCCACCACATAAAGACTCCATAGAACATTATGGGCTTTTCTATGTTATCATAGAGCCAGAGGACCACCTTCGGTGAGAGGCCCCACCTTTTGCCAATTGCTCCTCTACAGCAGTAGAGGGCAATCGATGCCTTTTTGGCTCTCTCCTCGATGTTCGGGTTCCAAGAAAGCTTCTTATCCAGGATTAGCCCTAGATACTTCACTTTATCCGCCGGTCGCAGGCGGATACCTCCCATTTGCGGCAAAGGTGTCACTGGGATCTTATATCTTCTACTGAATAAAACCATTTCTGTTTTATTCGGGTTGATGGCGAGTCCACATCCGACCGCCCATTTTGTTACAACGCCAAGATATCCCTGCGTCAGCTCGTATACGGTGCTAAGGAACTTTCCTTTGACCATAAGAGCTACATCGTCTGCATAGGCAATCACCCGGCAGCCCAGATCCTCTAGTTTCTTAAGAAGGTCGTTAACGACTAGGATCCATAGAAGAGGAGAAAGAACCCCGCCCTGAGGGGTTCCCCTGCTCACATTGCGCCGCGCGCCCGCGCTGCCCCATTCTGTTTCGACTATTCTGTCATACAGAAGACTGAAGATGAGGTGCTTGAGGTTCGATTCAACCCCAAGACCCTCTAGAGCAGTTTTGACTGCCTCCGGTAAGACATTGTTGAAAGCTCCCTCGATATCAAGAAAGGTCCCAATAACGAAATCTTTAGCCTCGATGGCTTCCTCCAGCCACGACACGATAGTGTGCAGGGCAGTGTCCACCGACCTGTCTTTACGATACGCATGCTGCGCTCCTGATAGGTAGTCTCTCGGAATGCGACTCCTTACATACCAGTCCATCAGCCTCTCCAAAGTTTTAAGTAAAAAAGAGGAGAGGCTGATGGGTCGGAAATCCTTGGCCGTGACATGAGAGCCCCTGCCAGCCTTCGGGATGAACGTAACTTTGACTCGTCTCCAGCCCCCGGGATGTACCCTAATCTGATGCAGTTCGCATAGATCGGTAGCAACCAACTGCAGAAAAGGCCGTGCAGTCAGCATGCAACTCTCCGAGAGATGCCGCCATAGAGGACGTGCTGTTAGGGAAGTGAGCATCAAGGAGCAACTGAAATGTATCTTCACTGCTTAGGGCCCACTTCCCGTTTACATCCTTCAGATAACCCAGAGGCACTGGGTTTTTAGCGAGAATATGCCTGAATCTATAGGACTCGTGGCAGCCCTCCACTTTTTCGCAGAAGGCCTTCCACGAGATCCTCTTAGCCTTCCTTAACTCGAACTTGTAAATCGAAAGTCTTGTTTTATACAACGCCCAGTCGTCAGATAACCCGCTTCTGCGGGCCCTGTTAATAGGCGTCCCTAATTTCCGAGAGCTCCATAGTCCACCATTGAGGTTTCCCTCTGCCCTTCGGTATTTTCAGTGGACAGGAGCTCTCTAGTGCAGAAATGCACGCCGAGCTGAAGACTTCGACCCACCCGTCCACCACATCGGCGGTGCCCAAAATGTTCACCCCCGGTGCGCGTGGAAGAGTTTGCCGAAGCCTCCTTCGGTAGCCTTCCCAGTCCGTGTTCCTCGGATTTCTGAATGATTTCCTAGGCGGACCCTCTCCGACTAAACTAAAACCGATATACCTGTGATCAGAAAAGGAGTGATCATCGAGGACCCTCCAATTTGAGATCAGCGGGGCAATCACATGAGAAACTAGGGTGAGGTCGAGAACCTCCTCCCTGGATGCGGTCACAAAAGTTGGGGAATTTCCCCTATTACAAATGCGAAGATTTTCGCTTACAATAAAATCAAAAAGCGACTCACCTCTATTATTTGTATCCGAGCTGCCCCAGATCGAGTGTCGCGAGTTGGCGTCCGAGCCGATGATGACGTCGGCACCATTCCGGGACGCTTCAGCCAAGGTCTTCCTTAGCAATACGTGAGGTGGCTCCACCGCATAATCGTGCGGCATATACGCGGAGATAATCCAGACATTTCCGGTCTCGCACTCTAGTTTTGCTGTTACTATGTCAGCATTGCTGAAATTAGGTAAAAGAAGTACCGTTAATTCATTTCTGACCAGCATACAGGCTCTGTTTCTACCTGCATCATTGGTCGCCAGCAGCTTATGGCTCCTCGTCCACAAGCCAGAGATCCCGCTACTAGTCAGCCACGGTTCCTGGATCGGGACGACATCGGCCTCGTCTTGCTTCAGACGAAGCAGTAAATTGGCGGAGGCCGCCTTTGAGTGTTGGAGATTAATCTGGAGGAATTTCATCCTTCATACTCTCCTCTAGCAGCGCCTGTTCAGCGCTTATGTCGTGATCGACCCTCACCTCCTCAAACAGTTTTTCGAGGCTGAAGACGGAATCGCCAATCGACGAACCGCCTTCAGAACCAAGAGGTTTGGGTCGTTTTCTATGGTCGCTTGACCATCGCTAACGCCGTCTGCCTTCTCCCCTGCATCTGCAGCTTGGGTGCCATCAGCCCCGGTATCCGTTGGGAGTACTTTTAGCACAACCATTTCGAAACCATAGCTGATGGCTCCCTTGGTTTTGCGGAGAGGACCGATGGACTCCTCGTTAAGCATTATCAACGCTTGCCGATAAGGTTCATCGGTTCTCTCCAGCCTTATAACCCTCCAGTCATGCGTGGGGAGAGAGGAGTTGCAGTACTTGAGAATTTCCTCAATCTCATTTGCAGTGGAAGGTTCAGCCGGCAGCCAGACGCGAGCCCTAGGGCGAAGAGGAAGGTCCGCTTTGTCCACGGCCTCCAGTCTGGCTCCCTTCCACACCTCCCCCACCAGAGATACTGCCTCCTTATATAAGATGGCCGATCTTTCATCGGCACACCTTGTCAGCTTATGCAGTCCATGATGCCAACCGGCACTTACACATTTTGGGGGTGGTCCCGGGTTTCCCTTAACCACCCTGAGGAAGACTGACGAAATGGCTGCCGCTACTCTTTTCCACTCTTCGTGAGAGATGGCGCCGTCCCCCCTGCTGCGGTCTAGCACACCAAGCACTCTTGCACTAGCGCCTTTAGCGATTTCACTAAAAGTTGGCGCAGCCCCCGTTCGCGGTTTTTTACCAAGGGAGGTTTCTCCCTCATGCGACCTTTGCCGCTTAACCTCTGGTTCGGGTCCCTTCGTTTCGAGTCGAGCCCTATCGGTCTCGCTCTCACTCAGGACCTTCTTAGCCCATTCGAGCGTGTTGGCATGCTGCTCTGATACCTGACCAGCATGCTTGCCCCCGTAGCGCTCTACGATTTTTGTTGCCAGTCGACGGTCCGACTTCAGCTTTCTAGCTAAAGCTCCCCTGCTAATGCCCCCTGTGGATCCCTTCATAATTTTAGCAGAAGTTCCTCTGCTGGTGCTAGCGATTCCGCCGTGCACGAAGACTCCACCTTTCACTATCTCTTTTCAAAACCGCCGGCACCCCCCATTCTGTCGCCTGATGAGGAGACTCCTACCGGGGACAGTTTCGTCGCCACAGGAGCAGCAGCCCCGCCTGGGACGAGTCTGGGTGTCGATTTCGACATCCCTTCATCTCCCTTCGTCGCCTGTCCGTTCGTTTCAGACTTGTCCATGCTAAAAGGGTCCCCACTCAGAGCCGCTATCCGTCCCCCGGAAGGTAGTCGCGTTTTATGGTCCCAAAATTATCTCTGACGTTCAGAGCCGACCAGCGTAAAGAAGGAGTCCTCTCAACTTACACCTACCACGCCAACTTAACGACGACGGGGGGGGGGGGTTGGGAACGTACTCCGAGGCCTGCCACGGAGGCATTTGCGACATTAGCCCAACAGCCATTTCTGATGGGTGTCACCCCATCATACTCAGGTGCCAGAATGTCGCCACCACCAGCCCAGGGTTCAACCAGATCCAAATAAGTTTAACCTACTCTAAAAACCAGTTCAATGCTAAAGTCGTCTAGGAGTTGTAAGGCCGTGAAGGCCGCAGGCCATTTAGCATTACCCAGGATGCACGAGCGTGGAGGCGACCTGCTCTACATCTACATTTTATAGGAGGCGGTGTAAAAATTGTACAATGGGGGTGGCATCGACCACCTTACGTTCAAATCAAATATCTCCCGACCTACCAATTTCAACCAAATTCGGTACATAATATTATCCATAGAGCGGACCAAAACTGTTCAAGCTACCACATAATGAATATGTGGAGCCCAGTGTGTATGGCTGACTGTTTGATAATGATATACCCTTATGTCAAAAATAGTTTTTTCTAATAACAGTGTAAGTGTTGTACCTAAAATGGAGAAAACTTGCGCTAACATACATATTAGTGATATTCAGGATTAACCCATTACTTCCCGAGCATTGAAATCATTGGAATTTTTTGATGAAATTTGTAACTTGGGCTCTTAATACGTTAAGAAAGAAGAATATGAAAAAAAAAAAATAAAAAATACCTTGATTAGTGAATCAGCCCGTCATATAAATAGGACACTGGAGATATATGTATGCTCAGAAAAAATTAAAGATAACGCTTATAAGAAAATCAACTTTATTAAAATTATCATCGTATTTAAGCTTATTTTGTATGATAAAGAATAAAACAATCACTGCAAAGTGTTTTATCGCATTTGACACAAAAAGTAAGAGGTTTTTTTACAACCTAGTCCTTGGCAACGCCTCTGTTTGTTCCTCTTCATCATGTTGTGACCTAAATTACAAAACTGACCAGTTTTAAAAATTCATATTAAAATAATGTTAACACTTTTAATAGCCAGAAAATAATGTTATAACAGGAAAATAGTACATGAATATAAATTTCTACAGAAATAAATAAAATAAAAGGTCAGTTTTGAAAAAAAAAAGATTTACTATGGTGTCCTATAAATAGGACAGTGGTAAGAAATGGGTTAATAAAACTTAGAAAGCATCTCAATATGTTAATAATATATAGTATTGCCAAAATAAAATAAAATCAGACATTATTAACCTTGTTCCCTTATACCTCCTAAAAGGTTTTCAGACTTACCGTCACATATAAACAGTAGATACATATATGTAAATCGGTAAACATGTAAGATATTTTAGTAAAATTAACTGAATGTATAATGTTAGATATTCTATAGTTTATTGTTGAAATATAATGGCGTCGTAATAAAAATGAAAAGTTTGAGAATCAACCCTACTATCAAAGTAGAAACATCAAAACACCATAACGTCACATTCGACAACTTTTTTACAATTTGACGTGTCATGCTTGTATATTGGCAACTGCCACTGCGCGTGACAATACCGTCAATCGTGCTCCTTTATTAGGCATAAAAGAAATGAAGAAACCACGGGCAACATCCGCTTTGATAATCGACAGAACTAATAATATATTGACAGTGCGCTGGAATGACAATTCAGTAATAACCAGATTTTCAAACAATTCCATTGTATGACTCCTTTTTTATGGTTTTTTATATTCTGCAGGTAGTAACATTGATGAATAACTTTTTGGCAGCGTTTGAAAAACTACGCTACTCTCGTAGCATTTCATTTTACTCTTGCTACCGCTCTCACTTTGCCGGGAGCCGCAGCATAGCCTTAGCATAACAATGGAAAGTATGTGCTCTACTCTGCTCCGAGTTTTGTTAGGAAAAAAACTATAGCTGGAGCGGGAGCAAAAAATTAAATTCTGCGCTATGCTCTGGCGTAGCGGTAGCAAAAAATTGGGAGCGGTAGCACAGCGGAGCTAATGAAAATTTTCATGTGCTACAGCTCCCGCATGTGTTTGTTGTTTTTTTTTCTTTTTTTGCTATTTTCTGTCATTTACAAGAATGGTACAAGTTGGTATATAAAAGAAAGTCGTTTATAACTCAAGAACGGCTGAACCGATTTGGCTTAAAATTGGTGGGGAGGTAGTTTAGAAGCAGGGTAAGGACATAGGATACATTTTATCTCTTTATGCTAAAATTCAATACAGCTCATAAATACAAAAATTATATTTCAAATCATAAGCATTTGTTCAAAATTTATGTAAGAATCATTTGAAAATTTTAGTAATTCAAAAATAGAAAGAAATAAGTAAAAATTTTCATTTCCAAACATGCTTAGTATATGGGTTATACTGATTTTGCTTCTTAACCAGGTAGTTTTTTTTTTAAGACGAGCTTGTCCGATATATTTAATATCACAACAAAAAATGGCATTGGAATTTTCATCGTCAAGGCACTGCGGATACTTTGCTAGATTATTGGTCAAGGACGCAAATGCATTCATAACAAACCAAACGCGATATCTAACGTAAAAATAAAGCGGAATAATTGGAGTGTTGATAAAAAGGTTTATTATAATTTTAGATATACAGAAATGTTTTCGATTCTTTGCAATATACTTTGAAGTACAGTCAGCAAAATTCATATTCATACACCCCATTTTTACATGTAAAATTTTTTTTTTCTATTAAATTATCAAAACTAAAAATCTGAATTTATACGTCAATTGTACTTAAGCAAATATGAAGCAATAGAATATAACTGTTTTACATTCCTAGTAAAGATTTTCCAGTAATTCGAAAAATTCAGTTGGCGTGAATGCAAAATTCGTATTCATACACTAAACGATAGTCTGCAAACTCACTATTCGTAGAAATTATGGTTAGCTAGATCAAATATTTCAGTTCCATGAAATATAGGCCCTATTCTTTGTCATAAATTATGCATCATTTTGAATTTGATTGTCAACGAGAAAGTGTGTTTTCTAAAATGGGCAGAAAAAGGTTCGGAAGTTCCAAATGATATTCGACAATTGGCTTTAAATTTGCATCAAAACGGAAAATCTTTACGGGAAATTGAAAAAGTAATAAACCGAAGCCATGCAACAGTTCAGTATATAATTAATACATTTAAAAAGTATAAAACAGTGAAAAAAAGGCGCCGAAATGAATGTAAAAACAAACTTTTACGCAGAAATGTGTTATTTTTAGTGAGAGAGGTACGTTAAGATCCAACAATTTCGGCACCAAAGTTAGCAAAAATGTTAACTGAATTCCAAGGCGTGACTGTAACAGCGCAGACCGTTCGTAACACTCTTCGAAAACGAAAAATAAGGAGCAGATCCGCTGCAAGAAAACTTTACATAAATGCAACGAACAGAATGAAGCGTTTAAGATTTGCCAGATTGTACAAAAATAAAGATTTTCGATTCTGGAGACGTGTAATATTCACAGATGAATCCAAATTTAATATTAAATATAGTGATGGAAGGGTAAAAGTATGGCGCGAGAAAAATAAACGTCTTCATTGCATAAACCTTTTGCCCACATTTAGGCACGGTGGAGGTTCCGTCATGTTCTGGGGATGTTTTGCTGCAGCTGGAGTAGGAAATCTTGTCCCCATCACAGGAATAATGAATGCCAAGAAATACATTGATATTTTAAAAGCAAATTTGAATCAAAGTGCAGATAAACTTGGATTGGGGGGTCGATACCTGTTTCAACAAGATAATGACCCCAAACATACTGCGCTTGATACTCGTCTTTGGATCTTGTACAATTGTCCATTTTACTTAAAAACACCACCGCAAAGCCCAGATATAAACCTTTTTGAAAATTTATGGTCTATCGTTAAAAAAGGGTTGAAAAATTACAATATTAGGAATGAGAAACAACTAAAAGAAGCATTGCAAAGGGAGTGGAAGAAGATATCTCCAAAACTAACGAAAAATTTGGTGAAGTCAATGCAACGACGATTGCACGCAGTTATTAAACAAAAAGGATATCCCACTAAATACTAATTTTAATTTATGCTATTGATTATATGTTTCAGTTAGGGATGTATGAATACGATTTTTGCGTTTGTTAATATTATACTTCTCGTTTTTATGGAAATATTATTTACTTTTATATAAAAATCAAAACATTTCGCATTCTGCTGTAATTTTTCATCCAAATCTAGTTTTCCCTTTCAAAATTGGCTTGAAAATTTATATTTTTACTGAAAAAATAGGGTGTATGAATACGAATTTTGCTGACTGTATGTATATGCGTACAATTTCAAACTGATTCTTCCTAAAAAATTATAAAATTACTAAATATTGGGAATGGTAGAATAGAACTGCAAATACACAGTGCAATGGATTAACACATTCGCGTAAATTGCGGGAATTCCCGTCATTCATGTTTCCTTCAATAAAATAATTGCGGGAATTCCCGCGCTATATTCCCACAATTTCTTCCGCACATATAAAAATGCTCTTGAAAAATTAAATGCGGGAATTTTATGGCATCGCGACTTTAAACGCTACAGCTCTTGTCAGTTATACAAAAAAATGCTAATTTCGCGGAAAAATCAGTCTTTGTTGCTCTGGGCACTTTTGTAGAGTGAACAATTCTGAGAAACATGCATCTAAAGTCAAAGCGATGCCATAAAATACCTCTGATCTGTAGGAATTTAAAGATAAAAATCAGTTCTTAATGTTAATATGTAGGGCTAAAATTTTCAGGGAATTTTTTTTTGGGGTATTTCCAAGGAAATTTCGTGACGGGACTGAAAAAAATTAATAGTTCAAAAAAAAAAAACACCCTAATGTATATAAAAAGGGGGAAAGTTTATGTACATAGTTAAAATTAATTTCGAAAATTCATAGTAATTGAGTATTGTAATACATTTGGAATAGATGATGTTTTTGGTAATATAAAATTGGTAAATATTTTACATAATAAAAAAAAAAATTATAATTTATTCAATTATTATCTAATTCACTTTATTAATATATTTCTTAAAATATTTGATTTTAGATTTATAAAGGCACTTGACGCAACAAGTGCCAAAATGATTTGCATAACATTGTTTTGTTTGAATTATTCAATTAATTCAAATATTATGCCAGAAAATAGCAAAAAAGAAAAAAAACAACAAACACATTCGGGAGCTGTAGCACATGAAAATTTTCATTTGCTCTGCTGTGCTACCTCTCCCAATTTTTTGCTACCGCTACGCCAGAGCATAGCGCAGAATTTAATTTTTTGCTCCCGCTCCAGCTATAGTTTTTTACCTAACAAAACTCGGAGCAGAGTAGAGCACATACTTTACATTGTTATGCTAAGGCTATGCTGCGGCTCCCGACAAAGTGAGAGCGGTAGCGATAGCATAGCAATGGCTATGTTCGTAAATGCATCATGACTTGCAGCATAAACAACAGTAGCAACACTGCAAGTTTGACGTTTGATACTTCTTATACAATTTTTGACAATTTGCAGATACATTTGTTTGCATTTTTGAACGCGTATAGTACTAAAATGGAAATTTTGCTGAATCTGACACTAGACGAAATTTGTGAGCAAAGAAATGATAGATTTTCTTTAAATTTAAGAAAAAGAAGGGTATTGAAGTCAAATAGAATAATTTGTAGGTACAAATGTTTGTCTTTAAAAAGAAAAATACCTAAAAACAAATCATTTATTAAAACAATAAAGTCGTTTCCCGAGGACATATTCAACCGTACTCTCAGCAATAAATGCGTCTCCGCATTACTGAGATTTTCACTAAAAATTTAAAAATAATAATTTATACAATTATTATTAACATAATTTAACTAAATTCCAATACAAAAATTAAAATAAAACAGTTTTGCACTTTCCGTAAGACATCGTAGTTAAATGCAGTAAACAATTTTTTGATAGAAATTATGTATGACAGATAGAAATGTTGCTTTTTTGAACGCTTGATTATTGCAGTGTTGCAATATTGCATTTCTGAACGTTCTGTTTGTTATGCAATCGTCATGATGCACGTCATGATGCATTTACGAACATAGCCAATAATTTTAGAAATTTTGCTGCTACGGAGTAGTAAATGAGAACCCTGCTTTTTGGAACATACGCCAAAGTGTCATGTTAAAAGATACGATCGGAAAATGACGACTTATTAATACAATATAGTCAACAGATGGAAGGCGTTGACTTATTCGACAATGCTATAAACAACTACCGCATTAAGATATGTGGAAAGAAATATTATTGCCCGTTGCTTATAAATGCATTCAATGCAGCAATGCATTATGAGTCAATTTAACTTCTTTGTGGAAATTGCAGAAGCTTTAATAACTCAAGCCGTTCTACGACGATCTGGTAGAGGACATAATAACAATATCAATAAACGTAAATACGGCTTTATTTAATATCAAAACTGGACAGATGTGCTCACTGCCACCAATGTAGAGAAAAACTCAGTTGATGTAATGTGATGTGATGTAATACCTCAATGAAAACAATTCTATTTGACTTCCATAATGGGTTACCGCAACATGAAGGGGAAATAAAAAAGAATCAATAAACTTATAAAAAAATGCTTTGGTTTGTTATAATATGAATTAATCTTCAAACGATTAAAAAAAACTATGTGTTTAAAAAAATGTTAATTTCAATTTCACTAATTTTTTTCAGCATTTAAGAATATTTTGTTTTTGTTTGTTAAGAGCATCGTTTACAAAAACTGGTTCTGATTTAATTTACAAGTATTTATGTCTTTTAAGACGTGTATAATATTTTGGTTAAACTTATTGAAACTATGATTTAGAAAAAAAATAAAATCAATATCTCTAAAAATGCGAGATATGTTTCTTCGCGTGAACACTGTTGCGTGGGTATTTAAATTATTTTCTCCATAAGTAGGTTGAAGAAGTCACAGAAAAGGGAGTCTGAAACCTCGTTTGGTATCGAACGGCTCGGAGAGGTCCTTCCCGATCGACGGAGCTTTTGGGATTGCTCAACGTCAGTTTACACAGCTGTATTACTTTACCAAAATCAGACATCGCGCAATAAGGCAGTTCATTTTCGTGCTGTCAAAAGCAGCTTTGAAATCGACGAAATGGTGGTGTTCGTGGATCTTCTTTTCACGGGTCTTTTCCAAGATTTATCCCATAGTAGTAGACGCAAATTGTCTCCTTTTTTGGGGATTGGTCAGAGCATACTTAAATTCCAATCGTTGGGCATGCTTTTGTCCGACCAAATTCTAAAAAGACGCTGATGCATGCTCTTTATCAGTTCTTTGTTGTTCTTCAGACTGCGTAACTGCTATTCGAACTTCTTCTTGTTCGGGCAATGCAACGTCGGCTCCATCGGCATCGATTGGCGAATCGGGTTCACCATCTTCTAGTGTTATGCGTTCACTGCCAGTCAGCAGGCCATATAATTGTTTCCTCCATATTTTTAGTACGAGTATGCTCTGAGCATCAGTCACTAGATCATCTCTGGAGCTTCTACAAGAGTATGCTCCGGTCTTGAAACCTTCTATTAGTCGCCGCATCTTATTGCTGGCCCGTATTGGCAAGCTTTTCAAGCTCTTCGTACTCACGCATTTCGGTCTCTCTGTTTTTTTTGTCTGCAAATGCGTCTCGCTTCCCTCTTTAGCTCTCATTATCTATCCCATCCCGTTGCAACGTTTCGAGGTAGGCAGTCTGTTTTCTCTACACTGCGACATGGCACTCCTCATCGTACCAGCTATTCTTTTACCTTTTCCGAGAACCAATGGTTTCGTTTGCAGCTGTACATAAGAAGAGGGTTTGGAGCTGCTTGAGCCGTAAGTAAAATAATCGTTTCTGGCCACTTCCAAGTGAATGGCGCTGAGAGAACTAGCTACCTTAAAACATATGTGGTGTAGCGCTTAATATTGGGTTAAACTTCAGACCATACCAAATACCCATAATGACTTAAATCCCGATTCTCTGGTTAACGTTTAGCATATCGGTTCAAAATATTAAATTTAACCTCTACGGTTGAGTTTATGTGAGCTATACCTCATTTGAGGTTGATTTTAATATAATTTTCGCTGACGAGAAGTAAAATGTACTTACAAAACTAATTGAGCCTATGACATATAAGTTTAAATTTGTATCTTAATTTAATTTTATTTCATTCACGTTCTTTCAAAACATTTGTTAAAATCAATTTTAACCAACGCCTGAAAGTATTTCTCTGGCTTTGAAGGAAAGTTGCAAGACTATGAAATGTTCGGGTACACCCTAACTTAGCTCTTCCTTTTAGTTTAATAGTGTGCGTCAATAAGAATTTAATTATTGAACTTATATTGAAAACTCGCGTACTCAGCGTACTAGCGTACAGCGTACTGAAATAATATTAAGCGAAGTCTTGTCACTTGTAAATTATCTGTCATTTAATCTTACTCATTTGTTTCAACTTATAAATATCAATTACAATACAAATTTATTATATTGTATCAGTATTCAGATATATCCGTTTTACTTTCCTTATAAACTATGCGTAGTCAATACGCTTAATTATGATTCTTCTAAAAAAAATTCAGTTTTAAAAACTTTAATATGCTTAGCTCTTCACTTCAATACACTTAATTATAAAATGTGTGATCTCAAACAGCTAACATTTTTTATTTGTGTAGACTAATTTGTATGTAAATATTCTCGAAATCGCTTTTCCTCCAGGCGCATGTGCAAATATACATACAAGTATGTACGTAATGTATGTATATACAGCTGTGTTCACGAAAATAGTAGTGCCGGTGAGTACTAACTATTTAACAGTCAAATCATATGATAAGAACAATATTCGATCAAAAAGTTATAAAAAACCTAATTTTTAATTAATGTATGATATATTTACGGTTTTATCTACCAACAAATTTTTTTAGTTTATATACAGTTATTAAATTAAAATAAAATTGAAAATTATGCTGTTCAAGAAAATAGTAGTGGCTATTAAAAAAGGCGAAAAATATAAGAATATGAAAGAAACAGTAAATATTTCATATTTAATATGTTTCCTAAGGTCTAATATTTTGTTGTAAATCCGTTATTGTTTATAACGGCTAGGCATCGACGTAAGATGGAATCAATAAGCTCCCTACAACGCTTCACAGAGACTTGAGCCCATACCTCCTTAAACACTTGCCAAAGCTCTGTGCTTCTTGATGGTTTTGCTGTTGCTACGCATCTCTTAACATCGCCCCATAAGTTTTCGATCGGGTTTAGGTCCGGAGATTGTGCTGGCCATGGTATCACTTAAATGTTTTCAGATGCAAACCACTGATTAGCTAGTTTGCTCGTATGTTTAGGATCATTATCCTGCTGAAATGTCCATTTTAAGGACATTTTCCATCTAGCATACGGTAGCATTACATCTTTCAATGTATTAATGCACACTGCTTGGTCAATAATGCCAGTGATCAAAGAGATTGGACCATCGCCAGCATACGAGAAATAAGCCCACACCATAGTGTTTAGCTCAACATACTTAACTGTCTTTGTGGTGTACCTTGGGTGGTATTCTGTGTTTGGAAGACAACGAACACACTGCCTGGAGCCTATACCACCAAACAAAACAATTTTGATCTCATCCGTATATACAATATTGTGCCACTTTTCGGCGGGCCGATACATATGGTCTTTCGAAACTTTTTATTCTTGCAATTGACGTGCTTCTTCGTCAAAAGGGGTACTTTTATCGGACTCCTTGCATGTAAATTAGCTTCTATTAGCCTTCGGCTAACTGTGGCAGCACTGACCATTAGATTCAATTAATTTTTAATTATTTTTGACAACGCCGACGGCTTCGCTTTGCTGTATCTCAAAACTCGTCGGTCCTCTAGAAATGATGTCTTGCGCTTACCACCACGAGTTTCCGACTTAATAGTATGATGAATAGCATTAAATATCATCGGAGCAGTGCACCCAATCATTTCTTCGATTTCTTTATATGTCTTGCCTTCATCTCTTAACTTTTGGGGGGGTTGGGTAAGGTTTGTTTCGTCGAAAAAAGACCTTTTTTCGTGAATTTTTTTAGAAAAAATTATTGCTGTAGGTTTATTTTACTTATTATTATATGAAAGTACAACATTTGAAGGATACTTAAAAAAAGTTTTATCAAAAAATAGCGAGGAATAACGGATTTATCGTCGATCCCTGCAGGCACCTCGAAAAAAAGTTGTTGTGCGGTGACCACCCTACAGCATCACTGGATCATCTGAAACCAAAGAACCAAAATGTTTTCTTTAGTTTATTAGTTTATCTTTTAATTGACGTCGAGTTTTTTTTTAATTTTTTGGTACCATTTTCAATCCAAAATTACGATTTTAGACGAAAAAATCGACCTATTTGTTATTGTAAAATTCTTAGAAATTATAATTTTTGGAAAAACTCGACGTCATTCGAGAGCTATGCATATGCAGAATATTTGTACAAAATTTCAAAACGATCGATGCGGTAGTTTTTTCTGTAGTCTGGTCACCGACTTTAAAAATGACATATTTGGGAAAATCGATTCAAAGTTTTGTACACTCAGCGCAGGTAGTTAGAGGTACCGTTATTCAACCTGCTGTAACTTCGTTAGTTTTTCTCCGAATGTCCTAAAACTTAAACACAATATTCTTGAGATGTTGATGGTTCAGAAAAAAAAATTTAAAAAAATGGAAAAAAAAAGTTATCAAACCTTACCCCCCCTTAACTATTAACTCACGTTTTTTGATTGAGCAATGCCCTTTTTCAACCGACTAAAAAAGAAATAAAGAGCGATTTCAATAAATTTATATCACACAATTACCATATTATTTTAATACACTTACTGATGTCAGTAAGAAGTTAATTAATATTAAATTAAGTTAAACAAAATGTAAATGTACCTATGTACATACATAATATTATTATTGGCCTCACTGGAGATCAATAATACAAGTCAAATTTCTATAGTTAACTAATTTGCTTATTGCTCTACGAATAGATTGCAAATATGTAATAATATGTATTTTAATGAACAAGAGACTTTTGGTGCAAATATTGAAATATACCATAAAGAAAGCAACGTAAAATAAAAATAACGGCATTTTGATGTTTTTTTTGTTAATAATATTCTGTTCTACGAAAGTATTGTAGAAATGTTCAATTTGCAAGATAGAACATGTCAGAAATAAGATTAGAGTGTTATGTGCTGTCGCACTACTATTTTCGTGAACACAACTGTATGTATGTATATCTGATCATATGTCCCTGAATATGCCATTTATAAAAAATCAAACATTCCCGCTATCGACAAAAAAGGGCAGACCATCATTGACTAATAAGATTCTAACAAGCTGCGTATATTTTATATTTGATCATACGACACAAGTTTATTCATAAAGAACGCGCACGTTCCGCGATTCCAAGTGCATTCGTTCATAATTCTGCAATGGTGCGCTTGGTTAATTCGGTTTTATATGGAATTCCTTCCCAAATACTTGAGGTCGACAAAAATAATTATTAGCAAAATTAATTTAATAAAAAATTTAATTAAGAAATTGAAGAATTTTCTGATGATCACTTCAGACAAGGAAGTGCCAACGTGTCTCATTGCCGACTCTCAAAAACTTGCCTGATTTACCTTCGTGTAACTTCTTACTATTCAGCAAATTCACATTACCACTCCGAAGACACCGTTTTGTCTCAATTGAGGATATAAAAGCTGAATCGAAGAAGGCTCTGATGGCCATCACGACGGAGGATTTTTCCAAGTGCTATGATGACTGGAAAATTCGTTGGCATAAATGTATTGCAGCGGAAGGGGCTTACTTCGAAGGAGATGAAATGGACAAAATTCACCTTTCAATTTGATCACAGTAGTATATAATTTCGTTGCTATGAAAATGCAGCCCAATCGAAAAATCGTAGTCCCTTAAAAGAGCATTAGTCCAGTTTCAATAATAAAGCACTATTTGTCCATGATTTATCTATTTAAAAATCTAAATAGGTGTGCGCATCTTTAATTCATTTAAAAAATGAATAAATTTTCTGTGACGATCGGAAAATTTACAAACTTTACAGGAACAATCCCTAGGCTATCCTGAAAATTGTCCTAAAATTTCATTTCGGTCCAGCCTTCTCTTTTATATACATATATATGTATGTATATAGAAACTCTTTTTCCCCTCATTTTTAATTTTGTTTAACGTATTTTGCTTTCAGTGATGGAAATATGTTAATAAAAGCAGTGTCGTTTATATCAATGGGAAAAGTACAACCATTTTTAATTACATTTAATTCTTCGGCTTTGCTGCTGGTTGATTTCCATTGCCACTTAACCATGCGCGAAGTTTGCGGTTATTTTGGAGGCCATTGGGATATAAATACTCACAGTAAGTTTGAATTTAAACATAAAAATATATAAGTATTTTGTTTAACACAACATATCCGAGACTTATAATTATGTAAGACTTTTAGTGTAACTTATAGTTAACAGTTTCTAGGCATAACTACTATACATATCAGTATTTTGTACCGACCTTTGGTTACGAATTTCAGTATCTTTGAAAACTTCTTTTGAGAAACACTAATAAAAGAAATAAGCTGCATGGTTGAAATTTCCAAAAATTTGTAAAATGGGATAAAACAATATTATAAAGCGAAGTAAATAATCTTTAAAGAACATACTTTTTCACCAGTTATTAAATAAGGTTAATTTTTTGGAAATCTCGTAAAATTCTGTTAGCAACTGGTCAAAATTGTCTAAATTTGGGAAAATCAAAAACAAAAAATATTAAATTGTTATAATTAGCATGTTTAATACAATGCATCTTTGGAGTAAGTTTTCTTTTAATATATTTAGGTACATGGTTTTATTCACAAATCCACCATAATTCATTCCAAATACAGATTGAAGTTTGACTCGTAAGAAAAAATTATGTTGTCTGCTAACGGCTTATTTCCACGTAGTATGACAAATTATATTTAATTGTCTCACAATAGCTCATTTTGATTAAATTTGCCTACCGATCATTTAAGGCGTAGAATCAAACCATAATTGAATATAGCCATAATTGAAGGATATTTGCATGATTCAATTATAAAAGGTTGTGTTACTTCCGAGCATGTTTCCTCTTATTTCTTGCCACGCAGCTGAATTTGATCCCTTCGTGTATGATACCATATTTTACCCTACTTTCTATATTAGAAGAGCATTTGCATAATCAATTACATTAAAATGTTTGTATTTACGCTTACTTTTCATATTATTGCCTCACCCACAAAATATCGTTAGTATTATGTAACTTTGCCAACTTAGGGAAGAGGAACAACATTTAAAGAAGCGTTTCTTTAGAGTAGAGTTTGAAAGTGGGTTAAATTGCGCTTGTACTTAATACAATGAAATTCCTAACGTCCTTCCTTTCCCTGTAAATCAAACAGTAATGAATGCATATAAACCGAAGGTCGCACAAAAGTCGTTCAAGCGAAACAGTTGTCAATCAGTAAAGAAGAGCCAAGTTCGGGTGCAACCGAACATTTTATACTTCTGCAACTTGCAAGAATCAACGTCAGGGGAATACCTTAAGGTCCAAAACGTCAACCATAGGATCGGAATCCAAGCAATTATATACATATATATTTGTAGTATATACAAGTATATTCATATATACACTGACCGACATAAGTTTTGTTAGAAAAACAAACATTACTATACATATGTACCTTAGAGTGATTCAAGAAAAAAAAAATTTTGGTACTCGGAAAAATAGGTTCCTAGACACCTCTAAGAAAGCCTCTCCAAACATGAGTTTTTAATTGTAACGGGAAGGTCCTCCTACATACAGTTTTCTATTTTTTCTTATTACAGGTAGAAAAATTTATATCTTCTTCCAATTACTTGAAAAAATATCTTGTTCCTAAGATTTTGTAGGAAATTGAATGCTCTACAAAAAAGGTCTACCAAGATTTTTTCGTAAACCCAAACGTTTAAAAGATATTAACAGTTAAAGTTTGATTATTTTTGGGAAAATTTTTTATTTCTTATGAATTTATAACTCAATGAAAAAAAAATATTATGAATAGATTTTCGGAGAGGCTTTCTTAGAGGTGTCTAGGAACCTATTTTTCAGAGTACCAAACGAAAAAAAAAAAATTTGTTTGATCCACCCTAATATGCATTGATGTTTGACGATGAATATCTCGTAAACGCTTAACTTAATCAAAAAATCATATAAGACCATTTTTATAGAGCAGTAAATTTCATACAAAACTGTGAGTTTCATCATTCATAATAATTTTTTTTCATTGAGTTATAAAATTCATAAGAAATAAAAAATTTTCCCAAAAATAATCAAACTTTAACTGTTAATATCTTTTAAACATTTGGGTTTACGAAAAAATCATAATAGACCTTTTTTGTAGAGCATTCAATTTCCTACAAAATCTAAGGAACAATATATTTTTTTCAGTAGTTGGGAGCGAGATATAAATTTTTCTATCTGATAATAAGAAAAAATAGAAAACTGTATGTAGGAGGACCTTCCCGTTACAATTAAAAACTCATGTTTGGAGAGGCTTTCTTAGAGGTGTCTAGGAACCTATTTTTCCGAGTACCAAACGAAAAAAAATTTTTTTTTTTTTGAATCACTAATGTACCTACATGTATGTAGAATATGGCAGGGGAGTATCGACTCCATGCTCAATTTTTGGTTGATGCCGGTAAATCGTTTAGTTTATTTCTTTACGTTAAAAGTATATACGGTTCATAATTCATGTAAGGATCATTTGAAAATTTTATTACTTTAAAAAAGAAAGAAATATGAAAAAAACAATAAAAAGACGTTAACTTCGGCTGCACCGAAGCTAATATACCCATCGCAGGTACATTTCTTTTAGTAACTATGTGTTCAGTTTGTATGGCAGGTTCCGATCGTTCAGTTTGTATAGCAGCTATATGCTATAGTAAGCTAATCTGAACAATTTCTTCGATATTACATTATTATCTTAGAAAATAACCTGTGTCAACTTTTGTGAAGATATACTGTCAAATGTGAAACTTTCCCTTACAAGAACTTGATTCCGATCGTTCAGTTTGTATGGCAGCTATATGTTATAGTGGTCCGATATCGGCAGTTCCGACAAATGAGAAACTTCTTGAAGAGAAAATGACGTTTGCAAAATTTCAAAAAAAAATCTTAAAAAGAGACAGACGGACATGGCTAAATCGATTCAGTTCAATACACTGATCATTTCAATATATACTTTGTAGGGTCTCCAACGCTTCCTTCTGAGTGTTACAAACTTCGTGGCAAACTTAATATACCCTGTTCAGGGTATAAAAATAACCACACATAGCTAATGCGGGAGAATAAATGGATAGAGCACCTGAAGTCCTGCAACCTCTCCACCGGTGTGAGTAAGCTTTGGGCTACTGTCAAAGCTTTGTCAAACCCGAAGAGACATGACGACCGAGTTGTAGTTCAATTCAATGGTCATGTCCCTTCGGACCCGAAGAATTGCGCGAGCTATTTTAGCCGGCAGTTCACACTGCACCCTTCGGTAGACAAAGCTAAACGATGTGTTAACCGACTGCTGCGCAAAGTGCCAAACGACAGCGGGCCACTTACTTTCACCAATGCGGAGGTTCAGGGTGTCATCAACAAGGCAAAACCCTCCAAATCCATTGGCCCTGATGGAATCAACATGCTAATGCTAAAGCATCTAGGCTCGACGGGAGTAAGATATCTCACCAAGGTCCTCAACCTGTCGCTGACCACTCTTCAAACACCCGATGTGTGGAAAGTCGGAAGAGTGGTCCCACTACTGAAACCTGGGAAACCCGTCAACAAAGGGAAATCTTATCGACCGAGTAGTGAAGACACTAGAGGCCTTGCTACTCCCGACCTTTACTCACCATCTGAGCCTAGCCCAGCTTGAACTATCTGAACGGTCGTCAGTCATTCGTACTATTTCTAAGTGAAACATCTAAACTGAGAAGAATTAAAAAGGGGGCTCCGCAGGGTGGCGTCCTCTCTCCGCTACTATTTAATTTCTACATCTCGAAACTCCCACAACCACCAGAGGGGGTTTCCATAACCTCGTACGCTGACGACTGCACGATATTGGCGTCGGGCAATGAAATCGATGGCATGTGTTCGAAGGTAAACAGCTACCTCTCCGACCTTACTCGTTTCCTCACTGCACGGAACCTCACACTTTCCCCCACCAAATCCACAGCGACCATATTTACAAACTAGACGAAGGAGTATAGACCTGAGCTTAATATTGCAGTCGACGGCGTCAAAATTCCGTCTGTCAATAATCCCAAGATTTTAGGTGTAACTTTCTCTCCCCATACGACCGCGATTATCGCCAAGGTACAGAGCCGCAACAAAATTCTCAAGTCGCTAGCCGGCAGCACATGGGGAAAAGACAAAGAAACGTTGTTGGCAACATACAAGGCAATCGGCCGGCCGGCCCTTAATTACGCAGCACCTATATGGTCGCCTGGATGCACTGGTACGCAGATGAGACCTGGCAGAACACTGCACTCCGGACCACGACGGGATGCCTTTTGATGTCTCCCTAGGAGCATCAAAAGGTCTTTCCTTGACTACGTCGACGACGTCGTACAGTACGCCGACCGGACTTCGGACGCAACTGACTTTCGACAGGTACTGATCGCCATTCACAGTGGAGGCATCAACACCTTCCCGACCGACCGACTCACCTCCCATAGCAGACGAAGAGCTCTAGCTGCCGCGAGAAACGCGAGTGACCCTAGCGCAACTTCGTTCTGGATATTCTAGCAAGTGAAACTCCTACTTATCCAGAATAGACCCTGACATACCAAATGTATGTCCTGCATGCAACGAGTCTCCGCATGATACTGACCACCTCTTTGCATGCCCTACGAACCCTACTCATCTAACACCCTCCTCCCTCTGGTCCGACCCCGTCGCAACAGCACGTTTCTTGGGCCTTCCGTTAGATGGCGTCGACGACAACACAATTGACCCTTACCATCCTAACGGGGATTAGATATTCCGTTAAAACAACAACAACCACATGCGGGAGAATACAGATTGTTGCTCTGCAAGGAAGTTTTTTTTTTAGGATGAACCCGTCAGATATTTTTCATATCACAACAAAAAATGGCATTGACATTTTCGTCTACAAGGCATTGCGGCTAATGTGCATCCAAATGCATTCGTAAAAAGCCAAACCCGACATCTAACATAAAAAATAACGGAATAAGTGCAATGTGGATAAAAAGGTCTAATATAATTTGAGATATACAAAAATATTTTCGAAGCATGGCACAGAAACGTGCAATATTTAAACGGAAATAATGAAGTATATGCGTACAAATTCAAACCGATCCTTCCTCAAAAATAATACAATTGCGAAATATTGGGAATGGTAGAGTAGAACTGAATAATTGCCTACTCAGTCCGAAGTAGCACCTGTTGGCAAGAGCAATCCTGCGTTGGATTTCCATGCTGACATTGTTGATGGTGTTTACGCTGGTTCCAAGATAGACGAAATTATCTACAACTTCAAAGTTATGTCTGTCAACAGTGACGTGAGAGCCAAGTCGCGAGTGCGACGTCTGTTTGTTTGATGACAGGAGATATTTCGTTTTGCCCTCGTTCACTGCCAGACCCATTTCCTTGTCTTGCCTGGAGAAAGCGGAACTAACGGCGCAGGTGTTAAGGCCGATGATATCAATATCATCAGCATACGCCAGCAGCTGTACACTCTTATAGAAGATGGTACCTTCTCTATTTAGTTCTGCAGCTCGAACTATTTTCTCCAGAAGCAGGTTGAAGAAGTCGCATGATAGGGAGTCGCCTTGTCTGAAACCTCGTTTGGTATCGAACAGCTCGGAGAGGTCCTTCCCGATCCTGACGAAGCTTTTGGTGTTACTCAACGTCAGTTTGCACAGCCGTATTAGTTTTGCGTGGATACCAAATTCAGACATCGCGGCATAAAGGCAGCTCCTTTTCGTGCTGTCGAAAGCAGCTTTGAAATCGACGAAGAGGTGGTGTGTGTCGATTCTCTTTTCACGGGTCTTTTCCAAGATTTGGCGCATGGTGAATATCTGGTCGGTTGTTGATTTTCCAGGTCTGAAGCCACACTGATAAGGTCCAATCAGTTTGTTGACGGTGGCTTTAATCTTTCACACAATACGCTCGATAGAACCTTATATGCGATGTTGAGGAGGCTAATCCCACGGTAGTTGGCGCAGATTGTGGGGTCTCCTTTTTTATGGATTGGGCGTAGCACACTTAAATTCCAATCGTTGGGCATGCTTTCGTCCAACCATATTTTACAAAGAAGCTGATGCATGCTCCTTATCAGTTCTTCGCCGCCGTGTTTGAATAGCTCGGCCGGCAATCCGTCGGCCCCTGCCGCTTTGTTGTTCTTCAGGCGGGCAACTGCTATTCGAACTTCTTCATGGTCGGGCAATGGAACGTCTGCTCCATCGTCATCGATTGGGGAATCGGGTTCTCCTTCTCCTGGTGTTGTGCGTTTACTGCAATTCAGCAGGCTGGAGAAGTGTTCCCTCCATAATTTAAGTATGCTCTGGGCATCAGTGACTAGATCACCTTTGGGGGTTCTACAAGAGTATGCTCCGGTCTTGAAATCTTCTGTAAGCCGCCGCATTTTTTCGTAGAATTTTCGAGCATTACCCCTGTCGGCCAACTTATCAAGCCCTTCGTACTCACGCATTTCAGCCTCTTTCTTCTTCTGTCTGCAAATGCGTCTCACTTCCCTCTTCAACTCTCGGTATCTATCCCATCCCGAGTTAGGCAGCCTGTTTTCTCTCCGCTGCGACACGGCACTCCTCGTCATACCAGCTGTTCTTTTGCACTGTCCAAAAACCAATGGCTTCGGTTGCAGCTGTACGTAAGGAATTTGAAATGCCGTCCCACAGTTCCCTTATACCGAGTTGTTGACGAGTGCTCTCAGAGAGCAGGAGTACAAGCCGAGTAGAAAATCGTTCGGCTGTCTGTTGTGATTGCAGCTTCTCGACGTCGAACCTTCCTTGTGTTTGCTGGCGTGCGTTTTTTGCTGCACAGAGGCGGGTGCGAATCTTGGCTGCAACAAGATAGTGGTCCGAGTCGATGTTAGGACCTCGGAGCGCACGCACATCTAAAACACTGGAGACGTGTCTTCCGTCTATCACAACATGATCGATCTGTTTGGTAGTTTTTCGATCCGGAGACAGCCAGGTAGCTTGATGAATCTTTTTATGCTGGAATCTAGTACTAGAGATAACCACATTTCGGGCCCCGGCGAAGTCAATCAGCCTCAACCCATTTGGGGAAGTTTCGTCGGGCTGAGGCTGAATTTACCGACCGTAGTTCCAAAGATACCTTCTTTGCCCACCTTGGCGTTAAAGTCGCCAAGCACGATTTTGACATCGTGGCGGGGGCAGCTCTCATAAGCGCGCTCCAAGCGCTCATAGAAGGCATCTTTGGTCACCTCGTCCTTCTCTTCCGTCGGGGCGTGGGCGCAAATCAGCGATATGTTGAAGAACCTCGCTTTGATGCGGATTGTGGCTAGACGTTCATTCACCGGAGACCGGAAGTAGTGAGCTGCTTGAGCCATGTGTAAAAGAATCGTTTCTGGCCATTCCCAAGTGAATGGCGATCAGAGAACTTTCCTCACTTGCGTGAACTTCTACACATGACTCCATCCCCCACTCAGTAATCAGTCGATGAATATTATACCACGTCCACTAGGCTGACTGTCGATTGGACTCCAGTGTGAAATGATAGAGCTATTATCAAGCACCGACGCAAAAATTCTGTTTTATTACGATTAAAGGGCACTCAAACTTTTGTCAGAATCAGCAATTCGTTTTTTGTTTTGTTGAAATATTAACTTGTGCGGCACCCACTTTGCACAGAGCTTTCGCCTCTTTAGGGCGTCTACTGCTTTAATTGTCCTCGGTGGTCATTTCGCCTCTTTCCAACTTAGCAAATATCTTTTCAACGGTTGATTTCTCTGGTGCAGAGCCTAAATTCAACACTATTTTTCAGCAGATTTTTTCCCTCAAAAAGCAATGCTTTATTAACACACGAAATGCTTTTTGACCATTTTTTTAAAACTAACCCAAACTGCTATATCTCATTAACTAATAGTTGCTAAATTTGTGTACGTATCTTTTAAAGGCAGACTAGAAATCAAAGAGACTGCTTGAAAGGGAATCTCAGATTGTTGGTCAACTAAGTGACGCTGCGCCATCGCGTGTTGTATTTGTGATAGTTTACTCGTATCTATTAGTACATATTCGTTGCAAAGGTATCGTGTCGGATGATCCTCTTTCTCATCGGACGACGGTGTACATTTTATTTTACGCCTTTTTATTTGTATGTGAGTATCCTCCTCTTTCGTCCTTAATTAACTTCGATGATTGTTGTACATGTTTTGTTGACGGACCGTTCCGTTTATTTTTTGCTTGTCTTTTGGGTCCAGTGTTCCGGTGGCCGTTGATTTATATTTATTTCGTCTACCCCTATCACCACTTTGAAAATGTCTTTTTTTGGTTGTAGTACCATCTTCTGCTGTCATATCTCAATCGTCAGCGACTTTAATTTCATGTCGCAATTTGGCACTTCATCAGCGGAATCATGTTCCAACCTCGTAGCTATGACTATGAACTAGCCCCCCTAATTCTTCCGCTGCTTTCTCCGTTTCTTCTGCACTTCTCACTCACTCTCTTAGCTTCTTCAAGCATCTAGGTTTTTGGTTGCATCTAGTGGTCGCTTTGTCATAAACTACCATTGGGTCGAACTCTTCCCTTGTGATATCATCTTCAACGTCTCCATCTGCATCTCTTTTTCCGTATCTTTTTCATCTTCTTCAATCACCAAAAGCGACATTTTAGTGTTCACACATAGCATCATAGTTAAATGAGTATTGCCCCTCAAAATTAATATTTTCTACGCACTACTTCCCAAAGGTAATGTCTTCTACGCAATGCTCGACATATCGGATTTTTCTGTATTTTTTAAAATAATATAAATATAGCCGAGTTAGCAACAGCTCGCCAGTCGTTTCTTTTTTTCGTAAGGTGGCGCCAATTGGATTAAAATATTACACGAGGATTGCACCGCGACCTTGGACTCTTGTGCCCTCTCCAAAATCACAAAGACTCACATAGCCCCAACATATTGATAAAGTACAATATTCTGCTGGGTGCTAGTGAAGCGTCTATGCACTGACTTATGGCAAAGGCTTCTGCCTGAAAAATGCTCGGAAAACTTTTTATAGGTATGGATCGCAGATCCACGCACCGATTCCCTCCGACGTTTTCGAGCCAGGAGTGTACCACTTGATCGTACTATTCCTCAGCAGCAGCTCGAGAGTAGAATTGTTCCACTCATTCTTGCTGCCAAGGGTAACCTTGAACTTCTTCGTGAAGTTAATCCTTTTGGTAATGCTGTCCCTTGGGTATAGTGCCACTTATCTCTTTCATCCTCTGGGACAAGATTACCGTACCTTTGCCGCACCCCTCTGCCGTTATTTGCAGAAGTGTGTTCTTGGCTACCCGACCGATCACTAAATGAAGCTTTGTGAGTTCAAGCATGACTTCAAGTGGTGCCGTCGGATAAGTGCGCATTGCACACAACATGCAGACACAAGCTAGTCGTTGCAGCTTCGATGGTTGGAGCCCTTCCGAAGTCTGCGATGCTTTTGAGGCCTAGGCCACCGCCCCATACGTGATTATCAATGTACAACCATCTAACAATCCTCGGCTTGCAGCCCCAGGATTTTCCCGCCAGCCGATTACACATTGGTGCTTTTGTCGCCTTGTCCTAGGTCAGGTCAACATGCTGCTTCCACCGCAAAGTGGAATCCAGCGTCATACCAAGACATTTGACTTTGACTACCACCCTTTTGCCAGGCTTAAACCTCTTTGTAGTAGGTCGCAAAGAGTGTCCTCGAATTTACCTCTGGCTATAATTACGATGTCGTCCGCGTACCCTTTGCAGCGGATCCCATTGTCAGTTAGCAATGCTAGAAGGTCGTCCACGACAAGACTCTATAGCAGCGGGATAGCACGCCCCCCTGTGGGCAGTCCCTTGTTGTGTCAAGACAAAACCTTGTATCTCCTACTGTGGTTTCAGCAATTTTGGTGCGCAGTACGACATCTATCCAACTGTTCACCGGTGCAGGCACATTCCTTTTCTCCAGTGCCTTGGCTACGCTCCTGTGAGACGTGTTGTCAAAAGCACCTTCGATGTCTAGGAAGGCGCAAAGCATCACATCCCCTCTCTCCACAGAACTCTCTATCTTCGAGGTTATCTGGTACAGAGTAATATTAGTCGATCTGCCCGCTCTGTATGCATGCTGAACAGCATACATGTGTGCAATTTTCACCGCCTTCAACTTTATTCATGACGTACGATCTTTTCCATACTTTTTAGTAAGAAGGAAGTTAGACTAATTGACCTGAAAGATTTTGCCAGTGAGTAGACCGTCCTTCCTACTTAAGGTATAAAGATCGCTTTCGCTGTCCTCCATATTTCAGGGATGTATGCCACTGAGAGGCTATCCCTCATCAGCCGAACAAGGTATGGCAGTAGATACTGCTCTCCCAGTTGTAAAAGCGCTTCAAAGATGCCGTCCACTCCCGGAGACTTGAATTTCTCGGACAAAGCCATTGCTTTTTAGGTCGAATCCGCTGTAAATAATTGCCTTGCGATTATCCAATGTGAGCGAGATGGCTTATGTTCGACTACGGGTAAACACTGGTCTTCCCAAATGGTTTCCGGGAAGTGCACCTGCCTTCGTACCTTTTTCCTGAGATCTGAGAGTTTTCTTGACCACCGGGGACAGTTGCCTGTTTGTGGTCGCCTTTAGGAGGCAGCTGCAGTGATACGCGTCTATTATGAACTCGTTTATCGCAGACAAGCTGGAAGCCTGGACCCGTATCACAATTATCAGTCTGCTCTTCCCCGCTCAAATTTTTACTTAGCAGATCCCGGAAGGTATCCCAGTTTGCGTTCCGAAGGTTACGTCTGGTGTGAGTTGCTTGACCTCAACCTTTAGCGCGAACCTTCTGCTTCTATGATCCGAAAAACACCCTCCATTGTGAGACCAATCCGTCTACAGGGTCCTTGCTCAAGGTAATGTCAAGCACCTCTATTCTGCTTATTGTGACGAAGGTGGGTTCACACCCCATATTCTCTATAGCTAAGTTGCTACTTATTATATATTCTAAAAGAGACTCACCTCGTGTGTTGCAGTCCGTACTGCCCCATTCCGTGTGTTGAGCGTTTGCATCACATCCACGGATTAGGGGCAGCCTTTGTCTCCTGGAATTCGTCTTGAGGCCTCTAACCTCCCCTCTGTAGACCCATAGATCTTGGATCAGCAGGATGCCCTATTTATCCGAAGTGAACCTGCTCGCTATGACAGCCGAGGCTGCCGCCGCGTGGTACACGATATTTCGGGCGACTTCCAAGTTGACGCCCACTGTAGGATCGGTTCGATGAGGAGCCGTTCCTCATCTCCGCCGTCATCCGAGGAGTTGCTGCGCGGAAGGTAGCTCGCCTTCTTGAGCGAAAGTCTTCTTGTCGGGGACTTTCGAAGTCGCAACAATCGCAGCCTGTTCTGCCGTACTATCGCTGGGAGTAATCGTAAGTTTAGTCTCTAACCGTTGTTCTTGACCTTGCCGCTGACTGCCCGCCAGGCCGAGATGCTGAGGAGTGAAAGTCTGCCTCTGATTCACCCGGCGGTTACTTGGTTGAGTACTTTCAGAGCTGGAGTATTTTCAACCATACGGACGCCATGCTAGCGCAGCCGCTGTCTTTTAATTCGCTGAACTATGTCAATATCGTCGTATATCTCATGCAACTCATCGTTCCATCGAATGCGGTATCCGCCGTGGCCAATGTGCGAAGGACCAAAAATCTTTCACAAAACCTTTTTCTCGAAAAATCGTAACGTCGACTCATCAAATGCAGTCATCGTCCATGCCTTTGCACCATAGCAAAACGGGAATAATGAGTGACTTATAGAGTTTAGTTTTTATTTGTCGAGAGAGGACTTTACTTTTCATTTCCTCCAAGAGTAGATAGAGTGAGTCGCCTTGTCTGAAATCTCGTTTGGCATCGAACGGATCGAAGAGGTCCTTCCCGATCCTGGCGAAGCTTTTGGTATTGCTCAACAGCCGTATTAGTTTTGCGAAGATACCAAATTCAAATATCGCGACATAAAGGCAGCTCCTTTTCTTGCTGTCAAAAGCAGTTTTGAAACCGACGAAGAGGTGGTGCGTGTCGGTTCTCTTTTTCCAAGATTTGGCGCATGATGAATATCTGATTAGTTGTTGATTTTCCAGGTGTTTTTATCCCGATTTCCTCTTTTAGCTCACCACAAATTTCCCGCGAATCAAGAAATGAAAAAATTCACTTTTTTGTTCACGCGTGTTCCAATAGGGTTTTATTAAATACTTTAAAATTCACAATTGATGATAATTTTGGGGACTGTATATACCCCAATAGGGTTTTATTAGTTAATTTAAAATTCACAAACTGATAATGATTTAAATAGGGTTTGGTGAAAACACGGAAAATTTCCGAAAATTGAAAAGTTTATAAAATTGGACTCTGCGGCGTGGGAGATTTGCGAAATGCACCGATCGTTGCTAATGTCGATAACGAAATTACCGCACAGGCGTCGCTGGTCGAAAACGAAGTGAAGTGCTGATCTCCTTGTGGTTCCTTTTTTCCCTTTGCTGTGTGGGATCAGATGGTGTGATGTGGTTGGTTGGTGTACGTGTATGCGGGTGTCAATGTGTGGTGCTCTCATGTGTAGTGTGGAATGTGGGTTATAAGCCCTGATAATTTGTGAAGTGAGTATGGTAAAGGTGCGTGTCAGTGTTGTGAGGTTGAGTTGATGTGGAGTGATAGTGTGGTGTATGTGTGGATGTTCGGGGGAGGATGCTCATTAATACACCAGGCTTAAAGTCACACTGATAAAGTCCAATCAGTTTGTTGACGGTGGGCTTTAATCTTTCACACAATAAGCTCGATAGAACCTTATATGTGATGTTGAGGAGGCTTATCCCACGGTAGTTGGCACGGATTATGGAGTCTCCCTTTTTATAAATTGGGCAGAGCACACTTAAATTCGAATCGACAGGCATGCTTTCTTCCGACCATATTTTGCAAAGAAGCTGATGCAAGTTCCTTTTCAGTTCTTCGCCGCCATATTCGCCTTCTTCTGGTATTATGCTTTCACTGCCATTCAGCAGGCAGGAAAAGTGTTGCCTCCATAGTTTTAGTAATCTCTGGGCATCCGTCTCTAAATCACATCTGGGGATTCTACAAGAGTATGCTCTGGTCTTGAAACCTTGTGTAAGCCGCCGCACTTTTTCATAGAATTTTCGAGCATTACCCCAGACGGCTAGCTCATCAACCTTTTCGTACTGACGCATTTCGGCCTCTGTTTCTTCTGTCTGCAAAAGCGTCTCGCTTCCCTCTTCAACTCTCGGTATCTATCCCATCCCGCACGTGTTGTGGTCGATCGTAACGTTGCAAGGAAGGCGGTCTGTTTTCTCTCTGCTACGACACGGCATACCTTGTCGTACCAGCTGTTCTTTTGCACTTTCCGAAAATTAATGGTTTCGGTTGCAGCTGTACGTAAGGAGTTTGAAATGCAGTCCCACAGTTCCCTTATACCGAGTTGTTGACGAGTGCTCTCAGAGAGCAGGAGTGCAAGACGAGTAGAAAATCATTCGGCTGTCCGTTGTGATTGCAGCTTCTCGACGTCGAACCTTCCTTGTGTTTGCTGGCGTGCGTTTTTTGCTGCACAGAGGCGGGCGCGAATCTTTGCTGCAAGAAGATAGTGGTCTGAGTCGATGTTAGGACCTCGGAGCGTTCGCACATCTAAAACACTGGAGACGTGTCTTCCGTCTATCACAACCTGATCGATCTGGTTGTTGGCATTTTGATCCGGAGACAGCCAGGTAGCTTGATGTATCTTCTTGTGCTGGAATGTAGTACTACAGATAACCATATTTCGGGCCCGGCGTTGTCGATCAGCCTTAACCCATTTGGGGATGTTTCCTCATGGAAGCTGAATTTACCGACCGTTGTGCTAAAGATACTTTCCTCGCCCTCCTGGTGTTAAAGTCGGTAAGCACGATTTTGATATCGTGGCGGGGGCAGCTCTCATAGGTGCGTTCCAGGCGCTCATAGAAGGCATCTTTGGGCACATCGTCATTCTCTTCTGTCGGAGCGTGGGCGCAAATCAGCGATTTGTTGAAGAACTCCGCTTTGGTTCCACTGGGGTGAATGCCAGGACTCCGCGACGGAGTCTCTCTCCCACAACGAATTCCACACCGAATATGCGCTCCTTTATATGGCCACTATAGTAAACGCCTCAAGGACCTACTCCACTCAGTCCTTATCCCGTCCATCGCACTTCTTGGGCGGCGGTGATCTCAGCCTCTATTCTTACGAGGACATCAACCAGATTGGCAGCGGCACCTTCCCAAATTAAGGGACCGGACCTTCCAGGAGATGCCTTTAAATCGTTGTCAATAATGCGTTTGCCATGGTCGTCAACAAAAGAGTGGTTTATCTTCCTAGGCTGTTTATTGCTTTTCATTGGGGGTGTTTGTGTTTGTTCGCACTAAACTGCGCTGGTGTGGTTCGCCTTCTTACTTTATCTCACCTTCAAAAGGATGTTGTTTGGTTACCCAGAGGAGACTTTGTCTAGAAACGGAAGTCGTGAGCAGCTTGAGCCATATGTAAAAGAATCGTTTCTGGCCAATACCAAATGAATGGCGATGAGAAAGCTTTCCTCACTTGTGTGAACTTCTACATATGACTGCATCCTTTTTTGCATTACCACATATTATTAACAGAAGAACATGTTCTCTGAATTTCGTTAAGATACCTCACATAATATCTCCAAAATATATGGAGTAAAGTTAGTCAATTAGTTTTTACCCGAGTAATCACTCCCTCTCATTTTCATTAAATCAACTCACATATTGACGGATATACATATGTGGTAAAGATACCAATTTGGATTGTAATACATAATTTCGACGAATAATAAATCTTGAATTCTTTCGTACCTGAAGATTTTTCCCTGGCTTTGATTCTTGTAATTTGCAAGGGCATAAAATGTTCAGTTACACCTGAACTTAGCCCTTCCTTATTTGTTTAAAATTATAGTTATTGTAAAAGGCGTTTAGGTATTTTATTATTAGTGTACCCAAAACTTAATTAAGCATCTTTAATAATATAAAATATTAAATCATAATAGGGCAATTCACAATCTGCTGCAAATGGTCTTGCATATTTGCAATTGCAAATTCGCTGTACATTTTGTTAGTGTTACACGAATCCCATTTGCACCAGATTCTGAATTGCCCTAATGTCTTTTGTCTTGAAATCTCAGTTTTAAAGACCATTTCTCTTTTCTCATTTTTTCTAGCTTTGAACATAACGAAGGCATATCCTTGCAGAAATATTCAAAAATCGGTTCAAGAAGAAAAGCATATAAAAAATATGATAATGTGTGATCAACTTCTACTTGTGGGGTGGTATCATTCCCATCCGAAATTTCAAGCGGAACCCTCA
Source organism: Bactrocera tryoni (assembly GCF_016617805.1). Taxonomy (NCBI): domain Eukaryota; kingdom Metazoa; phylum Arthropoda; class Insecta; order Diptera; family Tephritidae; genus Bactrocera; species Bactrocera tryoni. Next base: position 13,253,713 of record NW_024396366.1, on the reverse strand, counting down.
TTGCGAGATTGCGATGCCCAGTTAGACTTCCAAATTCGAATGCGCGGATCTTCAGATACTACGTATACACCGTGTGTGTCAACAATAGTTTGTAAGGATTTCTAAATAGCTATCACAATTAAATTTTATACAATTATTTATTTTAATAGCTCCATATTATGATGAAAATCCAAGCTTAGAATCAGTAATTAAATCAATATGGGTTATGCCGCCGAATGAGACCAAACAAGTTTTGGAATATGGACGTCCGATGTTAATGCAATATTCAGTCATATTGGACAAGGAAGCACCAGCATATGTGCATTCTGAACTGCAAGCATGTGCGACTTATTATGCAAAGTCGCGAAATGAATTAATTAAATTTAACAGCATTTTTATTGAAGACGTTACATTTTTAGAAAAGTTAAAACACACTTTATATTTAAAACTTCCTGCGGAACAGGATAATACTATCTTTTGGAACTGGATTTGTGAAATTTTAGGTTGTGGGAACGAAGACAAATTTATTCCTCCTAAAACAATGACACATATTGGCAATAAGGGCAAACACACTTTTTCTGTAGAATATAGTGTTGATTTACCTCAACACGAAATTAAACAAGTTGTATATGATAAAAAATTTGTGGAAATAGAAAAACATGATCTTGATAGAAAGGGTAACGAAATAAAAGTCCTGTCGCTGCAGGAGCAACTTTGTTTACCATCTGGATTAAACATGAATCCAGTTCGTACATTTGCAACTTTGACGTCGTCTAATCAGTTAGGATCCAATAATATACCATCGTTAACGACTAAAAGTACTAATGTTTCATCTCACCAAACATCTACTAGCTCGACCGTTACAACTTTAAGTTCAGAAATGCTATCGCCGTTGCCAACTATCGGATCGGCTTTACCAACTGTGTCTTTTACCGAAGTACATTTACATGACAGTCCAATAACGGTACCTTCATGCTCCGCAAGTCCAGTTAAATCAGAAATACCTGTATTAAGCTCCCCTTCACCTACCAAATCAGAAATACCACTGTATTCTCAGCATTCTAACAATGCAACATTACTTAATTCTAGAAATCAAAATACATTAAACATGACATCGAATTACGAGATACCAAATGAGTCTCAAACACAATCAACAGAATTCCATTCTACAACGAATGATTTGGTCGCCGCAAGTTTAGCCCATTTAGCTGATCAGCTAGCCCCTAATTTTATACAAACTGATCTGACTAACATTTTTCAACAGCATAGTGCTGATAAAAATAATCGAAGCTCTACTAATGATCATCAAATCATTTCTGAAAAGAGTGGAGAACAAAAAGATAATTCATGTGAAACAGTTGTTAGTGGTTACACAAAAAACTTCAATGCATCACGATCGTTGGGAACACAGAATCAAGAAACTGCTGCAAGTATTAAAAACAAAGCGGAGCCGTCGAGACTTTCCTCACCTGTACTCTTCTCATCTAATAACACAAGCTTATATAAAACAAAACTTATGAAAGAATTGGATAATATAAAAAATGATCCCTTAAAAATGAATGAACTTATGCGCTCTCCGGAATATGCTGCTCTCCTTTTACATCAGGCGGAAGCGCTCGGTGCAACTACACTTGGCACACTCGGTTTAGGATCTGATTTAAATTTTTTAACAGGCACTACCCTTGGATCTAAGACCGATCAAACGCAGACTTCTGACTACAATAATTTAGCTCAAGTTTCGAAATTTCTCGGGTATGAAACTTGTATGCAATTGGCAAAAGCAGATGATTTCAGCGCTTTTATACAACAACAAATGGGCGCTGTGGCAGCTGCAGCATTGGTAAATGTGTCCCTTTCATCGAAAAAGCAAAAACAGTCAGAATCTCAAGTTCAAACGGACTATGGTTCCCTTTTACAAACATATTCTAAACTTTTTGAAAATGAAAATAATTTTCGTTGCGGATCGGTTGCAGGAAAGTCCTTAAATAATCCGCATAATGAATTATCTGCTTTGCTTTCAGTTGGAGCCGATACTGACCTGTCTTCATTTGATTCCAAGCTGAAGACCAAAGACGTTTCTTCACAAATCCAACAAAAGCAAAGTGAAAATCAAAATCAGACTGACAATTCATTTTTTTACCACCAGAATAAGGCTGCTTCTCACTTGAGTTCACTATTTGCACCTTCAACACCGACAGCTAACTTATCGTCTTCTAATAAATTGTGCAATAGTACGAATTTGACGAATATGGCTGCCATTGCAGATTCCCATAGTTTCTTTAATGCTTTTTCTCAAGAAAAAGCTCAAGAATATGCCTTTTTTCAGCAGCAACATATTAAACAAGACGAAAATTTTTTTCTTTCGCCTGCTACTATGTTAAAATTACAGAAAGATTCGCTATCTGCAATGATGATGAAACCACCTAAATCAACCTCATCAAGTCTTGCGACAATATCTCGTTCACGTGAAGCTTCAACGTCTACAGTGCTAAGTCCAATAAAAGGCGGCTCTGCCAATAGTATGAAGTATAATTATAGTGCAATAGACTTGGCAGTTTCTAGTATTCAGTCCAACACATCTGCTCCGATTTCGGTTGAAGCTAGTAACAATTTGATGTCAAAACGAAGGCCTTCAAATACACCACCTGTTGATCTCAGCCGTCTTTATAGCGAAGGTCATTCTTCTTCCGTAATTGGTTCCCTAAAAAAGCGTATGGAATTCTCATCCATAGCAGAGCTAGCTGCACCTCCGCCGACAAAAATTTCAAAAGAATGAAATTAAATTAATGCAGCCTCTGAATTACACTGAAAGAAATATTCACAATTATATATTTTAAACGTGGAATAGCATTCGATGTTAATTGTTTATTTTGACAAACTTTGGAAAACCATCAATTATGTATTTGGTAAAAAATAATAAACTTATTGTATTTTTTTTTAGAAATACTCGGGCTTTGTGTGTTTTGTATGTTTCATATGTTTCATTTGAAAACAGGAGTAAATAAATACAAACATTTATAAACGAATAAACATACCAAAAGTAACAAGTTTTAAAAAAATAATAATAAATTTATTGCATTGAATTTGCAAACTATAACTATTGTTTGTTTTTATATGGAAAAGGCAGCTATTTGAAAGTATGTCAAATTTGGATCCAACAGATATTTTCAACACAGGATAATTCTCCAGGTTAAACAAATTTATATATAATGGAGTATTATTTTGGATAATAATTGACACTGTTGTTTCATCTAAAAATTAAGAGTTTTTTTTTTTAATTGATGTCTATTTACACTATTTACATTTTTATTTACCTAAAAATTTAGAGAAACGACATTTAATGTCAATTATTCCTCTATTTTATTTAAAGAGCATGTGCTTCTATCGTCTGCATTATGTTCTCGATTAGAGGAAAAGGTTGAGATTCAGGTATTACGATTTTGTTCAATTCCCTAAAGTCTATACACAGTCTAGATTTCGTCCCTTCGTCCCGTTTGTATGCCAATGTGACTGGGGCAGCAAAGGGGCTATATGATTCCTCGATCAGGTCTCTTTCTAACAGCTTCGCTATCTGCTCCTCTATTTATTTTTTATCATCTATAGTACACCTATATGGACGTTTACTGGGGTATTTTTCAACGACTAGATCTATGTGAGCTTCATAGTTCCTCACTGTCCCTATATCGTATTTATCTTTGGCGAATACACTTTTGTATCGTTCAACTAATTTATTGATTTCGTTTTTTTCTTCACATATTAAGTGGTTAATTTGAATTTGGAAATTTTATTTTACTATATGTTCATTGAAGTTTATAACAAATCTCATATCATTATTCTTTTTTATCGTTTCTTTTGAAATATTTTCTTGGTTATCAATTTCTTTTGTGTTCAAACAACTCTGTTTGACGTTTAAATTCTCGTCTTGAGTCAATTTGAATTCTTTTATTGAATCTAAACCAAGTAGGAGATCGTATTTGAAATTCACATCATCAACAACAAATATTTTAATTTTTTTTTTCCATTTCGAAAATTTTAAGTTTTACCTCTATCCAGCCTTCGGCTTTCTTTATACCACTGATTGTTTGTAAATTATTAGTATTATTTCCCTGATTATTGACTACGTTTTTTTTCAAGAATTTTGAATTGATTAATAACACGTTTGATCCGGAATCATAGATTCCGTCCAATCCGTGCATGCATTTCTCTCAGGTTTGGTCTTGTGGGTCTCGGTTTTTCGTTCTTTTTTTCCTCCGCTAGGTGTTCCAGTTTTCCCAACGCGCCGAATAAGTTTTCAGTTTTTTTTTCAATGATTCACGATCTAGCTTATCAGTAATAAAGTTTGGCAGAGCTGTTGTAATCAGGTCGATCAGCATTCCCGTGTCCGTGGTTTTACGAATTTCTAATAATAGTCGCTCTACTAGAATCGAGTTACAGAATAGGCTGAATGGTATTTATACCTCAATGCATACCTGACAGGTGCCCAACCCTTACTTGCGTAGGTTTCGATAAAACTGTTTTTCCATTCTGCCCAATTTGAATTTATGGTCAATTTCAGGTCTAGAAATAATTTAATCATCTCAATCATCTGATTCTCTTTTACCTCCAATCTTCTGCATTCAGTTTCAAATTCTCGTATCCACTGCTCCGCATTTGGGTTTTTGTTCGAAAATTTATCTATAACGAATTTCTCAGCTTTTTTACTTAAATTCTCTGTGGTGTTCTTCTTTTTTTCAACAAGAAGTTGTTTTAAAAGGTCTTTTAGTAACCCATCTTCTGGCTCAACCTTGTCTTGGATTTGTTCAAGGAATGTGTCCCTAAAAAGCATATTTCCTGCCTCATCCATATAGCATTGGTTTAGCTCTGGGGTCAATAAAATCCAAACGCTCCGTTTTTCATGTCGTTTGGTCAACGTTTCCTTTACTCTTGCGAACTCACTCGTTCCTTTTAATGTGGTATGGAGTGAGGTGGGTTGTTGATCTTCTGGGATCTCAAATTTTTTTCCCAATGTATTTTCTATTTGGGTTACAGCCATGAAATTACTCTTACCTCCTTGTGCGTCTTTGATAACGAAGGTAAATTTCAACATTTCCATTGTGATTATATTCTCCTTTATTTTTGGTTATGTTATGACGAAAATGTCGTTTTATAATGGAGTATTATTTTGGATAATAATCGACACTGTTGTTTCATCTAAAAATTAAGAGTTTTTTTATTTAATTGATGTCTATTTACATTATTTACATTTTTATTTACCTAAAAATTAAGAGAAACGACATTTAATGTCAATTATTCCTCTATTTTATTTAAAGAGCATGTGCTTCTACATATCGTCTGCTCCTTTGTATACGCATTCTTATACCTTGTTATACATGTGGTGACCTCTATCGATTATATCTTAAGTCTAGTTTTATAATGTACCTAGTGACATCTACTGTTAGTAGATGTACAATGAATGGAAAGAATATCCTTTTCATTACATATATATAAGTAAAATAGCTTTCGTTGCAGTTTCAGTAAAAACAAAATATATATTTTTTTGAGAGCTATACTCCTTTATTGAATTTCAGCTATCTGGTCTAAGTGTAGGTGTCATATCACATTACTTTTTATCATGTGATAGTAAAGCCTGATAAGAAACTTTTTAAATTGATTGCGATAATTTGATGAATTGCTCTTCCGTAGATTCTTTTCTGAAAATAAGTTCTTCGCTATTACTAGAGACTTTCTTCAAAAAATAGTTGTTGCTGGTGAAAGTTTTAGAATTACTGGTAATAGTTTACTTAGTGTTCTCTCTTCGTTTTAAAATGTTTTTTCTTTATTTAAATACTGGCTGGCTAAATGAGCTTCATCACACACTACACACATCATACACAACACATCGTCATCATATACACCGCATCATCATACACACCACCTCGTCATCATGTACAACATCATCATACACTCCATACTTTCCACATCATACGCACACCAATACTAATACAACACACATGAGGACACTGAACAAAACTGACAAAAGGGATTGACGGACGACGCTCAGCCTCTTTTGTTCTCAATCCGTGCGCATACACGTTAATAGCAACTTTTCCAGAGTCAGTATTTAATTTCTTTATTTTTCTGGAAAAAAACCTGTGGTGACAAAGTTGGCAAAAACGAAAAAAAAAATTATAACAGTGGTGACCGAAAATGCGGTGCTAAAAATAAATAAACGTATAATATTCATATACATATGTATGTATGGTGATAGTGGAGAAACTAAAAAACAAAAAACAAGAAGTGAGGTGACACAATTGTGGTGCGCAAAATTTAGACAATTACAGTGCTGTGAAAAATAGCCCAGAAACTGACAACCAAAATTGGAACAAAAGAGGAACCAGGAAAACACAACAACAAGACCAGCAGCAAAACGACTGGGGAAAAGAAGCACAGGCACAGGCGCAGGCACATACACTCATATTATCCCTGAAAGCCCTGGCAGAAATCAAAGTGAGTTGTATCGTTTCCTTTCAATAAATATATATCCAGAAGAACAGCTGGTACGACGAAGAGTGTCGTGTCGTAGCGGAGAGAAATCCGACTGCCTACCTCGCAACGTTTCGACCGACTACAACACGTGCGGGATAGGATAGATACCGAGAGTTGAGGAGGGAAGCGAGATGCATTCGCAGACAGAAAAAGAGAGAGGCCGAAATGCGTCAGTATGAAGAGTTTGACAAGCTGGCCGACAGGAGTAGTACTCGAAAATTCTACGAAAAGATGCGGCGACTAACAGAAGGTTTCGAGACCGGAGCATACTCTTGTAGAATCCCCAGATCTGATTTAGAGACGGATGCCCAGAGCATACTAAAATTATGGAGGGAGCACTTCTCCATCCTGCTGAATGGCAGTGAAAGTACAGCGCCAGGAGAAGGCGAACCCGAAGAACTGATAAGGAGCATGCATCAGCTTCTTTGTAAAATACGGTTGGACGAAAGCATGCGCAACAATTCGAATTGTAAGTGTGCTCTGCCCAATCCACAAAACAGGAAACCCCACAATCTGCGCGAACTACCGTGGCATAAGCCTCCTCAACATCGCGTTTAGGGTTCTATCGAGCGTATTGTGTGAAAGATTAAAACCCACCGTCAACAAACTGATTGGACGTTATCAGTGTGGCTTTAGACCTGGCAAATCAACAACCGACCAGATATTCACCATGCGTCAAATCTTGGAAAAGACCCGTGAAAGGAGAATCGATACACACCACCTCTTCCTCGATTTCAAAGTTGCTTTCGACAGCACGAAAAGGAGCTGCCTTTATGCCGCGATGTCTGAATTCGGTATCCCCGCAAAACTGATACGGCAACACTAAAAGCTCAGCCTCAACATCCGCGCCGTTAGTTCTGCCTTCTCCAGACTGGACAAGGAAGCAAAGCAAATGGGTCTGGCAGTGAACGAGGGCAAGACGAAATATTTGCTGTCATCAAACAAACAGTCGTCGCCCTCGCGACTTGGCTCTCACGTCACTGTTGAAAGTCATAACATTGAAGTTGTAGATAGTTTCGTATATTTGGGAACCAGTGTAAACACCACCAACAATGCCAGCTTGGAAATCCAACGCAGGATAACTTGCCAACAGGCGCTACTTCGAACTGAGTAGACAATTGAGAAGAAAAGTCCTCTCTCGACAAACAAAAACCAAACTCTATAAGTCACTCATAATTCCCGTCCTGCTATATGGTGCAGAGGCTTGGATGATGACAACAGCTGATGAGTTGACGTTGCGAGTTTTAGAGAGAAAAGTTTTGCGAAAGACAACAATATCTAAACAATACGATTTCTTTGTATTGATTAATACTTATAGAAGAATAAAAACTTTTATGGACATTGTTTAAATGAGTTAAGCCTCCCCCACTCTAACTGGCGCACCCTAGCACAACTCAACTCCCCTGAGAAGAACACCACACTTAACATTGGAAAACAACATGAACTAATACAACACACCTGGGGACATTTTGCATTTCACCACAGCAGATGACAACTATCTAATTAACAAAAGGATTTGATCATCACTGCTTTTCCGCATTTTCGTTTACACACTGCGCTGCGTCGACACCTTTCGCCAGCACCTACAATCAACGACATTCGTTTTAAACAATTCGTCAAGCATTATCCGCACATCAACATTCGTCTACAATACATTACATTCTGCACTGCGCCGCGTCAACATACGTTCCGGTTATTCGCCGATCCTGAGTGCTACGTCATCGATCCATCAGTAGCCACCGGGCTGCATTCGCGGGGGACATCATTTCACGGTCCTGAAACTGGACAACGTGTCTTCGACTTGCTGTTGATAATCTTTTTACATATAAGTATGTATTTATATTCGGCATTTGTATTGTGCGTTAAATATTTTGTTATCTGCTAAATTAAACCGAATTTAAACATAAATTACGCTTGCAGTCTTTAATTAACACAAAGTGGCGGTGAGTGAATGATTTTGGATCAACTGGTGGGTGCACATTTAATTATGGTCCTTCGAGCCTCACAGAAAGGCACTATGTTAAATACAAGATTAAATAAATATGGATTGTATGGTGGCAAAATAAAGAAATAAAAATATAAAAAGAATAAACAAAGTGCTGCAACTCAAACAGAACAAAAATAAAAAACAAAACCAAAGTTCATTTAAAAGACTAAGCTACTAAAAAAAAAACAAAAACACGGCGAAGTGACAAAATTAACAAATAATAAACGTTCAAACATAAGACATAAAACAAAAACACAGCGAGGTGACAAAAATATATGCATATATGTATGTATGCAATTTACATAATTGCGGTGACAAAAACATAAACTTACAAAAACAAAATAGATAATACTTTACAAACAGATCTATACATACAAACATCCATAAAAGTGCAGCGCAAAACAATAAAACTATAATTAAAGAGCGGGCGCGAAATAGTACAAACTAAAATAATATTTTGCGGGCGCGAATCGCAAGAAAAACCAACAAAATACATAACTGCAAAGAGCGGCCGCGAAATAATCAAACACAAACTGAAAACATCAAGCAACAACAAGCACAGCAAAGGACTGGAAGAAAAAGCCAAAGGCACAAGCACAAGCACACGCACGTACAAATATCCATATATAGTACATACCTTCATAGTTCCCTGGCGGAAAGTGAGTTGTATCGATTCCCTTTAATATTTATATATTTGCTTATACGTATGTATGTTTCAAAAGCACAAAATTAAATTTGTGTTTCTAACCAAAATTCCGACAATACCCCATATGTTTCACAAAACAATAAGCGGAATTGCATAAACCAAATAAGCAAAGGCACAAACATTAATCAAAATTATAACATATGAAACAAAACAAAAAAAAAACACCTGCATATATGTACGAGTATATATACAAATTTTCAAATGCGATAATATTCATATATTTACATACAAAAATATATACAAAGCGCATACGGGAGAATACCTGCACATTCTTCATTTCGCCTTCGCACTCTGTGTATGCACTGTGTTTATCCGTTTTGTTTTGAGAAAAAAATGCCGCAGAACTAATATTAATATCCATTTTTTATTTTTTTTTCAGTTATTTCATATTTTCGTTAAAATCAATAGCAAAAAACAGAAACTTTAATTAATTATTTTTCAAATTAGACAAAAAAGGCTTAAATAGCTAAAAATTACATCACTAAAGTATGTATGCAATAGTAATTCATTCCAAAGGAAAAGTTCCAACGGTTTTATTTTTGAGCTTTGATGGACCGTTAATGTTTTATTGGATAGCCTTTGGATTTTTTTATTACATTCAATGCGGATGGCATGGACTTTACCAGTTTTTGAGTCACTGAAGATGGAATCTTGCCCCATTCTTCGTTTAAAGCAGATTTAAAAGATTCTTTGCGGGTTATTTGGTGTGTTATGATTTTTCTCTCTATAAAATCCCACAAATGTTCAATACGGTTCATATCAAGAGATTGGGCTGGTGTTTTTAATTGTTTGGATGTCTTGTAAAGTAGCCATTTCTTAACAATGTGAGCGGTGTGTCTTGGATCATTGTCGTGTTGGAAGACAAATGATCCTTTAAGTTAAAACTTGGCCGCACTATCGTTTAAATTCGATATTAATATATTAAGGTAATCGTATTTGTTCATTGTATGCTCAATGAATACAAGATTCCCTACACCAGTTGCTGCCATATACCCCCAAACCATGAGCGACCCACCAACATGTTTTACCATGGCAGCCATATTCCACGAATCAAGCTCTGTATCTACTTTTCTCCATACTTTTTCATGTCCATCTGAGCCAAAAATGTATACTTACTTTCATCTGAGAAAATAACAGAATTCCAGAAATATTCTCTATGTTTACTTTCGTGCTTTCACAAAGTTTAATCTTTATACCCTGAACAGGGTATATTGAGATTGTCACGACTCTTTAGCGACTCACTCTCAACTCTGCTATCGGTAAAAAACATTAACAATAACGATGCCGTGATATCCCAAATCAGAGATATATTAACTTCCAATGCTACAAATATTAAGTTGATATGGATTCCCAGCCACATCGGTATAAAGGGCAACACCTCGGCAGACGAAGCAGCAAAACTAGCCACCAACTCACCGTTATACATAACGATCAGCTTTAACAAGAACGACCTAAAAAACACAATCAATAAAGTAAATCGGAAACTTATGGTTGAACATTGGCAAAATAAAAACCACGACTACAAATTCTTAAACCCAATCTTGGTTCCTCCAATCTTCCCAACAACAATTTCAAGACGAAACATTATAATCAGCCCTATTCTGCATTTCGATTACGTTCCCGCTCTACGCTCCGTCTGAATCGAAAATAGTGAGTCTGAGTTACGATTGGATTGAAAGAAGAAGAGGAAGAGCTGTAGCTCTTTCGAAGTCAGCTGTTTGCCTTGAAACGTGTAAAAATGAAACACAACAAAGCAAAAATACACAAATTATTGTTGGTTTATTAAAATAAAGAAATTATATCGCGTTTTTTTTTTTAAACACTAACATGGAATCAGTAGCGGCAGCGATATTACTTGAAGAGGAGAGCAATGCATTATTCAAAATATGCCCTACATTACTCTATTAAATAAAAACAATTGCATTCAATGCATTTTACAGCTCCTATATTAAAAAAGTAAATGCTTTTATTTCATTTCACAGCTCGTTATATAAATGAATAATAGTAAAATAAATAAAAGGCTAACAATTAAAAAATGACTACTTTGAATCCGGCTTATAATTTGGACCTAATCTTAGCATTTGCATTTTTATTTCTAATTTTTCCTTCACCAGCTCTTCCTTAATTCTATTGTGTCGCTTCTGTTCTTCAGGTTGCTTCACTGCAGTCTCTGCCAAAGTTTCTAGAGAACGATTCATGTGTCGTAAATATAAAGTAACTTCTTCCATTTTACCAAAGGCAGCTTCATTGAATTTTTTCGTCTCTGCATAAAATTCTTTTTGATTTGTATCTGTTGCTTAAGTAATGAAGAAGTGCTCTGCTTGTCTGCTCTCGCCTCTCTATTTTGGCTGCTAGCTCTACTGGTTGAAGGGATATCTTCCGTTTCCAAACCCGTCAAAGCTATCACCTTTTCATCAAGTGGGCTTATGCGTTGTAAACGGCAAGGACCTCCACCGGTGCTCATCCTTTCTTTTTTGTTATGCGATAATTTTCGCTTCATGTAGCATTTCCAGTCAATCCAGACCTGCACGAAAACGTTAGATTTAACTTAATTTTTAAAATTAATTGTAGGTAATACCTTACCTTTCTCCATGTATTGGAATCTTTTGTTGGTGGGCCAAGTGCATTTAAATTCCTTGCAACCTCCTCCCAAAACTCCTGTACTTCTTCCTTCGGTCGCTTTTGGAAGCCCTGCGCAATATCTCTTTTCGTGGCCATCATATCACACAATTTTTCGTATTGCTCTGCCGTTGTAACTTTTGACCTGCAAACATATCAAAATATATCATTTAAGCACAAACAACCAAGGACACCACCATTATGTCTTTTACAACTATAATCTTAAAGTTTTACTTACATACTTATTTGAGGAAATTATTTTATCCAAATGCACGAAAATGAATATATAACGGCTTTCCGCCAACAAAACTTCAACGTACAAAAACGTAATTACGATCGCAATGCAGAATACATAGAATTGGAATTTTCGAAGTTGAATCGAAACGCAGAATACCAAAGTTGCCAATCGGAGAAAATTTCGATTCGAGTAGAAATGCAGAATAGGGCTGAATATACACTCGCTTTCGCCTAGGGCACACACGGATAACGCACAAGTATCTTTTTCAAAGAGGCAGAACACAAACTTGTCAATTCTGCAACGATGAGATACTTACTGTCAAACATATCGTCACAAGCTGTAGTGCAGTAAACTCAATAAGACAATCTATAACAAACCGCACAATAGAAGAACTTCTTACAGAAGTAAAAGAAGAAAACATAAAGAGATTTATATACATACATTATAAGCAAAATTAGATTGTACTTTGAAATATAAATGTTTTACTAATATCAAAACCATAATAACGTAAAGCTGATGGCTTAACCGCTAGTGCTATCTATCTATATAAATAAAAATGAATCGCCAAAATGTATGTACGCTCATAACTCAATAACGCCTGGACCAATTTGGCCAATTCTTTTTCTTAAATGTTCGTTGAAGTTCAAAGATGGTTTTTACGGCGAGAAAATTTCGAATAATTTCCGGAAAACCCCTAAAAACAGCCTTTTTCTTTTCCCCATACAAACCTTACATACATATGTACATACATATGTACATACACTCAGTCCTTTTTTTACGCGATTTTCGGTTCTGCCACTAATCGCGTAAAAAAAAATCGCGTTAAAATGGTTACTTTTCCAATATTAACTGACAAATTGGATCCGAATATATAAAATATCGCGTATAACAAAATATTCGCGCAAAAAAATATTCAAAAACAATACAATAAGTTTCAAATTTCAGACTTATGATTTATTCATTCATAACAAAATAAAAAATAAAAAACAAAAACCATATATAAAAGAGAAGAAAATGGAAAATAGGTAGATTTATTGAAAAAACCGTTGAATGCTGTTTAATCACAGTCATTGTCCGTAGTTTAAATTATTTTTATCCGCTTATTTTGATGGCCGGCACTGATATCATTAGAATTTGTATCAGAATCAATAGTAAGAACTGTGAAATGATGTTCTGATTGACTTAGCGTCTCCGACTGAGTTTGCACCATAAATTCAGTTAATTTTGTTTGAATGCTTCTTTTTGGACCCAATAAATTCCGATGTAGTTCTTTATATCTTAATATGCAGACACTCAATTCTTTTTGAAAAATTCGTGCACGTTCGGCATCAGTATCATTTGCTACAAAATAATTTTCCAATTCTGCTGCAAGTTTAAGACCAAGCAAAAAACGAAAAAAAGCAATCGCGTTAAAGTGAGAAATTCGCGTAAAAAAAGGACTTTGCGCTGCAAAAATAACCGCGTTAAAGTGAAATAGCGTAAAAAGAGGTCGCGTAAAAAAAGGACTGAGTGTATATAAAAATGAATGTTTGTTTGTTAGTAACACTAAGAGAACGGTTGATGAAATTTCTAAAGGTTGTTTGTTGTGGATCGGGAAAGGTTTAGAAAAAAATACCTTATACTTTTCATGAGGAGAAGTCGGAAAATTGGACAATTCCAAAAAGTATCATTTTTCATACACATTTTTTTCAATATTTGTTTCTTTTGTTCTTCAATATTTTGATTTGTAAATTATTTGAATCGTTCAATTGCGGTCGCTTGCTTTGTTATTCCGGCTATCCAAAGGAAAAATTATTGATGTGTGTTTTAGACGAAGTGATCAATTACTGATTGAAATTTCTTACGAAGCCACGAAGAGGTCGCGCTAATATTTGTCGGCGTTCTTTTTGCCATCAACGTATGGCAGCCCAAAGAAAGACAAGAAGTACTCCCAAAATGCGATGACATATGTACGTGTGGAATTATGGATCGCGGTCAATCAGCTAGCGATCGTAACGATATCACAGCACGACTTTTTAGACAATAGCTGCGATGTTTGACGGTATTTATCTTGCAGCAACCTATGGTATATATGTATGGTGCTGTTAGATGCTTAATGTATTCTGTTGAGTAGCAAAAAAGAGGTTTGCCGCACGCACACATTCTTCTTTGGATGCGGATGGTGATTACACCAGATCAAATTGATGAAATCATTTCAGCGGAAATTCCTGATTCAGAGATAGATCCAGAATTATACGAAGTGGTGAAAACCAATATGGTTCATGGACTTTGGGAACCTTACAATCCCACTTTGGTTTATATGTCTGACAATAAATGCACGAAACACTACTCATGTGCTTTTCTTTCGGAAACGGAAATGGGAAATGATGGATATTCACTGTATCGGCGTCGCTCACCAGACGACAATGGCAGAACATTTAGCATTTAGAGGCGTAAATCTCGACGTTAACAACACATCGAAGTTGAAAACATATGGATCGTACCATATTAGTTCAAAACTCATGTCAATGTTGAATATTGTAGATTAATGAAATCGATCAAATACGTTTGCAAGTACGTCACCAGCCTTCAAATTCGCGTTAATTATGGGATACGAAAAAATGACATTGCCGATGACATTTTACATTGTATTCGCTAAGAATTGGAAACGGGCAAATTTCGGTTGATACTTCCAGTGGTTTGAAATCAATTTCACATTCCTTTTGTCAATTCACTTCAACGGAAGATGAACTCATCACGAATGTTTATCCGCACATTGGCAAAATTATCGTAACTGCAATTGCTTGAGTGCACGCGCAATTTATGTTTCAAAAATACCGATATTAATGACTTAAACTGGAAGATTCAAAGTCAAATTCCGGGAGGTTTGCACTCATACAAATCGATCGATCGTCTTGACAAGAAAGACGAAACCGTAAATTATCCAGTGGAATTTCCAAATTCTTTGGAGAGCCTTCGTATGCCCCAGCATCATTTGCGTCTCAAAGTTGGATCTGTCATTATTATGTTTCACAATCTTCATGCGCCGAAACTGTGTAATGGAACCCGACTGATTATGACGCAGTTATCGAATACAAGGGACAGCCATTTCAGTTCAAACGTATTCAATTTCCAGTGAAAATTGCCTTTGCGTTGACAATCAATAGGTCACAAGGAAATCGGGAAATGCTATGTTTTTCACACGGCCAGATATATGTAGCGTGTTGACGAGTTGGAAACCCATCTTCTCTGTATATTTACGCACCAGAACAGAAATCAAAAAAATTATGTTTATTAAGCTGCGAAACATAAAAAAAATTTAGCAAAATGGAAAATAAATCATTTTCGACACAATATAATTTCAACTTTTTTTCATTTCAAAGCATATAATTTCACGCAGGACAACGGCTGCGGGGTCAGCTAGTATATATATAAATTGTAATTGTAATTAATTACCTTTTACAATTTTATTAAAAAAAAAAAAAGTTTGTCACGAAGTTTGTAACACCCAGAAGGAAGCGTCAGAGACCCTATAAATATATATATATAAATGATCAGTATGTTGAGCTGAGTCGATTTAACCATGTCCCTCTGTCTGTCTGTCCGTCCGTCCGTCTGTATATATACGAACTAGTCCCTCAGTTTTTGAAATTTTGCAAACGTCATTTTCTCTTCAAGAAGCTGCTCGTTTGTCGGATCGGCCGATATCGGACCACTATAACATATAGCTACCATACAAACTGAACGATTGGAATCAAGTTCTTGTATGGAAAACTTTCACATTTGACAATGTATCTTCACCAAATTTGGTATAGTTTATTTTCTAAGGCAGCAATGTAATCTCCGAAGAAATTGGTTAACTACAGCATATAGCTTCCATACAAACTGAACACATAGTTACTAAAAGAAATGCACCTGTGAAGGGTATATTAGCTTCGGTGCAGCTGAAGTTAACGGTTTTTCTTGTTTTTGTCTGTTAATTTTGCTTCTGAAAAGCTTTTTAGGGACAATACGACCATGGGAACCAGCTTCATATAGAACTCGACGATTAGTTTGGGGATGGCAGGTTTTACTGATCTCATTTTTAATTTCAGTACGTACTTTTGGAGCACTTTTCTTCAGAGCAGCCTGTATCTTGTGTGGGATAATGTGCCGATCCTTGGAATCAAATGTTTCTTGTCGTCCAGACTTTTCCTTATTTTTGGAATTCCCCTCTTTTGTGTGTTTTTCTACTATTTTTTGAATATTAGAACTACTTTTATTTATTATTTTTCCAATTTGCCTCTGACTTTTGTTTTCTTTATATAGTTTTATAATAGCATCTTTCAAATTTTGTGTTAGTTCCTTGACGGCCGGCTCCATGATCAAAATATAATTGTAATTACCGATGAAATTTAATGAAAACTTTGGAAAATTACACTGGAACATTTTTGGAATTATTGTCTGGGGGGTGAGAAATTCCAAGTCAGGGTGATGGTACTAAGTCAGTATAGTAAAACCCTCAAAGGGTTTGGCGTTCGTATGTGTCAGTTTTTTTTATGACCTTTTAAATTTTTTCCTTATCTTGATGTTTTTTCGCTTAGTTGTAACATTTTGGCAAAAACGTAGTTTAACATAACTAGCGAACCATATTAGCTGTTGTACTGTGTTATTATTTTGTAAAAAAACAACTACTTATTGCTTCAAAAACGTATGAACACTGTGTATCAATCGAAACCATTCTGAAATGGTAAATTGCATACTTATTTATGTGACATGATTTTCGCTTTTTACTGAGAAAATCTAGCGGTTCTTAATAAAGAAATATGTCAATGATATCAATCTGTCATATTCGTGAAGGCAATATTATGAGTAGTTGTTTTTGTAAAAAACATAAAATATATATTTTTTATTTTGCAAATAATTTTACTTTTTTTACGCCCATATATAGTGAATACTTATTTCTGTGATACACTGTACACATAGACGGCAAACAATCACTGCCATTGTACTCTACACTGCGTATTAGTACAAAAAAATACAAAGTCTTAAAGTTAAACATAAGGACATAAAAGGTGTTTATAAATTAATAGTGCGGATATTTGTAAACTTAAAACTAAAATAAAATAAATAAATATTATTATTTTGCAAATAAACAAAAACGGTAATAATAACACGAAATAACATATTCATTTGCTAGCAACCTAAAATAAAAATAATAACATTTACCTAAAAAGTTTCAATTCAATTTCCTTATTCAAATCAGTTTACTGTGAGGAAAATTTAATTCGTTTGAGAAATATTTTAATATATCAAAAATGGTTCATAATAACACAAAATAAAATACACCTGCAGGAGCTATACGCTCAAAACAGGTTGCAAGTGCACATACTCCACACCCGAGAGTAGAGCTGCCACAAATTCAACAATATCAAGAAGCAAGTTCAGGCATCCACCTCGAGGTGCCCGCATGTCGCACAGAAACATTTTACGGATGTTATGAAGAATGGTCGTCCTTCCGGGACATGTTCACTGCCCTGTACATAAACCATCCTAAATTATCACAAGCGCAAAAATTGTATCACCTCAGGTATAAAACTAAAGGTCAAGCAGGCGAAAAAGTCAAACAGTTCGCATTAAATGACGACAATTTCAATTTGGCTTGGGAAGCTCAGAATACTGGTCGATAAGCAAGTAACGACACTAATGAACTTGCCAAAAGTTAAGAAAGGAACACGTGTAGAATTCATCAAACTAGAATCTACCGTTTCAAATTGTTTATCGGTTCTATCGACACTAAATATTCCCACAGACAGCTGGGACCAAATTCTGGTAAACATTTGCACCGCCGCATTACCCGAAAAGTCGTTACTTCTATGGGAGCAATCGCTCTCATCACGAAAAAAGTGCCCAACGTGGCAACAAATGGAAGATTTTCTCCCCACCCAATATGAAATTGCGGGAGCTTTTTTCTTTTACTTTTTTTTTTAAGAAAACAAAAAGAAGCGCTTATACACAAAGAACCACGGGTATAATTGCAAAAGCAAATCCCGAAATCCAAAATTGGAAAAATTGCCACGAGACACCATGTTGCTCAAAGGCGCAAAAAGCTCAAACGCTGCACAGCGAAACACAAAGTGGACTAGTTACCATACCAACTCAAGTTGAGAAAAAATCAAATCAGTACCTTAATTCACAATTAAGGACATTTCAAAAGTTAGGGAAACTTCCCCTTATAACTAACAAAACTCTTGAAGATCAGTATTGTGAAGACTTCTCTAAAGTCACAACTAAACGATCACATAATAGCCGCTACGTCGTACGACTACCACTAGAGCCACAATTTTCAAATACTCCACAAATCGGTATAAAAAACAAAGTCAGAGTTACCTCTGACAGTCAATATATTAAAAGCTCATAACACTTTGCGGCCCCGCAGGATGGCTTTCGCCAATAATGAAAAAAAAAAAACACAATCCGGAACGAATACTTAAGCTGTGGCGCACTACTACTTGTCAAATTACAAAATTTCCGAAAAGTCGAGAAATCGACAGCTATAATACAATATAGGACAACTCAAAAATAGCGTTAAGGGATCACTATGTTCCCTATGCGATATTGTGACGCACCTGGACTTATAAAAAAGCAAAGGTAGCTCTTATCGCATCTACATAAGCGCTCCTCATATTGGTGATTATGGGAATCAGCTGTAAAAAGCTTCAAATTAATTTTGAAAAATTGTATCATTGTAAACAAGAGTCGATTCACTGTGCGCTCGCAAGATCCCTCTCATTTAACAGCCCTAACCGCAGGGTATGTTTTCAAAGGCGCACCCAGTTTGGCCATACCTGAGCCAGGCATGGAGTTGCTGCCCTTAATAAGCCGATAAAAACAATAATAATAATAAAATAAAATAAAACTGCAACAATCGGCAATAACACAGAAAAGGCAAATAACAAACAGCCAGTTTAGCAAACCGATGGTAAAGAAATTTTGAATAAAATCACAAATAGTAAACTTATCAAGGAAACAAAAGCAAATGCATGCCAAATATGTTTAAAATCAAAAAGACGTTTTTAGCATTTACAGGTATTCTGCACCCTCGGGTACTCTGCCAGAAGTACTCCGCTATTCATGCAATCGCACATATGTACGTGTACGGGAAAAACTGGCGCATCCTAGCACAACTCAACTCCCCTGAGAAGAACACCACACTTAACATCGGAAAACAACATGCACTAATACAACACACCTGGGGACATTTTGCATTTCACCACAGCAGATGACAACTATATAATTAACAAAAAGATTTGATCATCACTGCTTTTCCTCATTTTCGTTTACACAATGCGCCGCGTCGACACTTTTCGCCAGCACCTACAATCAACGACATTCGTTTTAAACAATTCGTCAAGCATTATCCGCACATCAACATTCGTCTACAATACATTACATTCTGCACTGCGCCGCGTCAACATACGTTCCGGTTATTCGCCGATCCTGAGTGCTACGTCATCGATCCATCAGTAGCCACCGGGCTGCATTCGCGGGGGACATCATTTCACGGTCCTGAAACTGGACAACGTGTCTTCGACTTGCTGTTGATAATCTTTTTACATATATGTATTTATATTCGGCATTTGCATTGTGTGTTAAATATTTTGTTATCTGCTAAATTAAACCGAATTTAAACATAAATTGCGCTTGCAGTCTTTAATTAACACAAAGTGGCGGTGAGTGGATGATTTTGGATCAACTGGTGGGTGCACATTTAATTAGGCATAAACTTACATTTTCTTTCAAAAAGATGTCCATCTTTCTTTCCATATTATCAACTCTTGAAGACAATTCTTGTAGTTTTGTGGAAATAGTTTTTAACATGTTAGAAATATCTGAAAAAGGTGTAAAAATAATAAAGTAAAAATTTCTAAGAAATGCAACAATGAACTTCTTCCGTTTAAATGTCAATTGTTCTACAATAACAAATGCGTAGAAATAAATGTACATGCACCTTTTACGGGAGTCTAAGACGTTGTTGGGCATTCCTCCAAATAGATTTCATCAAAAAGGGCTGGTGAATCCATCTGATTAAGAAATAAAAATTTGGCGCCATCAAAATTCATTTTAAATAACTTAATATAATAAAATACCGTCGAGATAATACAATAATTACAGTGAAAAATACTAATTTGAAAATTCATGAAATGGATAATGTAAAATCGGAATTAGAAGAAACTTGCCCTCATGTGGAATAGAAAAATATTTATAAACTATATCGTCTTTTTCTATTTTAAACATCTGTTGGTCCAATTTGTTTGCCAACAAAATACCTCAACTAGATGACGATTCTAATGGTTCTTGAAAGTACTTTTCAACACCCAAGAAACAATGCAGATTCCTCTGTCATGCCTGTAACTTTTATGGGCCCTATTTTTTTAATAAATCAATAGGTGTCTTTCTTTTTTAAAATCTATATAAAACGAATTAATTTTGGATATTTATTGCAAATAAAATCTGGAATGTTTTTTTCTTCAAGCCTTAAATGTAATTGCTGCAGGATTTTATTGGGCTATTTATAAGTTTTTTTTTTTAATATTGCATGTGATTTTCAAACTTGTAAGCGGAAAAGTTATCTAGAGGACCATATTGCTTGGTACAGTCAGTTAAATGGAGTAAACCAAGTATATTGTAACTAGCTAAATGGTCACCGTATACATTTCCAAACAAATGAACGAATTCTTCTAAGATTTGTTGGGCAACATTGACTTCAGTGCTATAAGACTTCTTGCGTGATAGTAGCCTTATACCTCCGTGCAATAAGAGGAAATGGTAGTAATGGTCAATCCTTTAGGACAAATATACCTATGTATATACAATAAGAACTGCCTAAACTCTGTCGCTTTCCAATTGCTGATTTTATCTAAACTTCAACATATTCGACCGAACTCTGAAGGAACTAAATTGGAAAGAAATATTATTTTTTCATTAACTTTGCTTACGTTTAAATTGTTTTTTTTTAATCAACAATTGAAGCAACTTTTTACATACATCAAGATCTACGAGGTGCATTGGGTCTAAAAGAAATTGGGAAACCATTTTGAAATTGGACAGGAATAAGTACCAACCTGAAGACCATTTTTTTTAATAATTTCTTCACAAAGTTCTTTTCAAAAATCATTGACGCTCCAAGGTTTTTCTGTTCCAGAGAAGCATGCAATTGTAAGCGGCAATTCGTTTGGAAAATCAACTATGGATGGTAGAATAGCCTACAATACTCTATTCGAATTTTTGAATAATTTGAGGCCATCATTTTCCGCATCAACCACAATATTATTTTCATTTTCAAGTTGAGGAAATGAATTTTACTCAATATGATTTGGAATTCCTCTATATAAAAAAGATCCACTTGGAATCGTTTGAATATTTACTTTTTTCGGCTGGTACCTAGGAGACTTTTAGCCGTTAGAGGTAAATCTGTGCAACATATTTTTCGCAACGTTCGCCGAAGATCGGTTACTGTATTATGAGATACCCTATTTCTTAAAGCCCTAGCTATTAATTCTAAACTAAATGTATTATTTTCTATCACTTTTGAAATTTCACTATCACTAATATTCCTATCACTAACCTAGCTATCACTGCAATTTGAAGAAAAATCAAGGGAGCTTAGTGAACTGCATCCCACCACATCATGATCACAATCAAAATTTACATCTTTTTCACAAATTTAGATCCACTTAGATTAAAAGCCTTTTTTCCCGGCTCACATATGCACTAAATGTATTTTTCATCATATTAAATTATTATTTTCTCTACTCACCCATTTTCTAAATATTATTGCAGTTGTAGACACAAAATGTTCACAAATATTAACGAAACACAATTCGAAGAGATTTAAATATTTATTTTAAATAATTTTGCATAAATATGCACAAGCACAAATCTGCACAATTCTTTATCGACGCGTTTGTAACCGAAATTTTTTTTCTTCGAATCCAATTTGTCACAACGGACAAGCAAACGTCAAATTCACGATATCATGCTGTACGCTTTCACATTCATCGTTTTCAATACACTGTGACAGCTAAAAAATTTGTTTGTCTTCTTTTGTTTTATTTTTGCTTAACATCTGTTGAGTGAAGAGCTTATAATATAAAACAAACAAAAGACACAATAGATTGACTTCTTACTCATTTCAAAGATTTGTGAGGGAGTGTTAGTGACATGTAAAAATTGTGTAAAAATAATGGAGTTTCGGTCACGCAAGTTTTAGGTTTGTTCGAGCGGAGGAATAAAAATGCCAATGATGTTGTTTCTATGACATTATATTTTATTCTCTGATGTTTCAAGTTATGTTCTGCTTATATAACTACTAAAGTGATTACAATTTTCTTAATCTATTTCTTTGTTTTGTTTATTTTCTTATGAAATACAATATTTGTAAAATGTAATCTTATTTTCTATTGAATGCAAACAAACATGACTGTGGGGTTTACCCGATAATGTTTGGGTTATCATTATAGTCAAACATAAGGACCAAAACATGTTTGTATGCATTTGCATTATGAATACAATATTTGTAAAATGTAATCTTATTTTCTATTGAATGCAAACAAACATGACTGTGGGGTTTACCCGATAATGTTTGGGTTATCATTATAGTCAAACATAAGGACCAAAACATGTTTGTATGCATTTGCATTATGAATACAATATTTGTAAAATGTAATCTTATTTTCTATTGAATGCAAACAAACATGACTGTGGGGTTTACCCGATAATGTTTGGGTTATCATTATAGTCAAACATAAGGACCAAAACATGTTTGTATACATTTGCATTATGTTCTTTATCTCTACTTGTTATCTTATATTTTTTGTAATGTTTACTTGTTTTTCTTTAATCTTTTATTTTGTCCAATTTATAGTATTTTGTTGTGTGGTGTCTGGTTGGGATGATAGTGTACACATAACTCCTCCCTCCCTTAATGGAAAACTCTCCTGAGTTTGAATAGTATTGTTTTTCATTTTTTTTAATTTTACAAGATATTAAAATTATTATTATAATCACAATAATACTTAAAATTGATATTCCAATATGAGAGATATTTTTGTGATATTTTAATTCATTAATTTCTTTTAAATTTTCTTCGTTTTTAAATACAAGGTCGTTAATTGTAATTTTGTTAGTGAAATTGTGAGTATCATAGTTTGGATAATAGAATCTCTGATTGTATGAAATTTTAGTATTTGAGAATGTTTGGTATAGGGTCTTAATAGTGCAGTTATTATAATGAATCAATGTAGTGTTTTTCAACTTAATTTTTCTGTTGTCGCAGTTCTGGTTTAGTTCTATGCCATTTGCATTTTTTATTAAAATAGTTTCTTCATCAATTTGTAAAATTTCTGTAATGCTATTTTTGATAAGTTCACAATTTAATAAGTAGATGCAATGTTTAGAAATTTGTAGTTCATTGAGTGTTTTAGCTTCTTCGAATTTATAAGTGACATTTTTGTATTCAAAAACATTTTCGATTTCTGCTGTTATTTCTTTACCTGCTGTGTTTGGTATAGGAATAATAGTTTTTAATTGTACCGATTGAAATTCTTTTGGGATTTTGACTACGAACATTAACAAATTTTCTTTATATTCCAAGGCGCATAATTTTATATATTGAAGTTTGTTGAGGTCTATGTTGTAATTATAAATTTCTTCATTTGTTAAAATGCTTGGGTGAAAAATACCATTTTTTGCTGAAATAATGTTTTCCTGAATCTGGTTTACTGCGTCTTTGAGAATGTTTATCTTTATTGTTTGTTCATGAAGAATCAATATTTTGTCTGTTCTCTCTTGATACACTAAAGAATTATTTCTTTCGTCTTCAATAATTTGTTTTAATTTTGTAAACGTGTTCGAAAAGAAATTATTAATTTTTATTTGGTGGTCGAGAGCTGTAATTGAATTATGTAAATTTTCATCTACTTTCTTAAGGTGATTTTCAATATCTATTCTATCTCCATCATCCATCGTTCCAAATAGAAATTTATGTACAGAACCTATACCGTTAATTAACCCTCTCTTTTTCTACTAACTTCTTTTCTTGGGATTAATGTTTTGATTTTACCTCTCAAGATTTCAATTTCATTAGATAGGGTGTAGTAATGTAAATGTGAATATGTTTGCGAGATTTTTGTTTATATTATTTAGTATGTAAAGAATTTCGCGAGGGTCAATTATGTGAATTACGAGGTCAGATGATGTAACAATCTGTTTAGTGTTGGTGATAATTTCTGCGTATCCATTGTCGGTATGTATTTCATGTACTTCCAGTTTGGCTGCATTGCTAATTATTACAATTGCTATCATCAATGTTATTTTGAAGATGTATTTGACCTAAAAATTTGTTTGGACGTTTAATATTTGTCGGGTGAATATTATCTAATGGTAATTTTCTATACCTTGGTTCGTATTTGTGCCGAACTGCTTTATAATTTTTACGTAACCTTCTTTTTGAGTGTTATTAAACTCTTCTCTATTTCTATTTAGTTTTCCTATGCATTTTTCTTTAGTCTTCTGAATAGTGTCTTTAATCAAATTCTTATCAGTTTTCCATTTATAACCTCAAGAGGTGTGGCTTTAATTGTAGAATGATAAGATTTGTTATACCATTCTATGCTTTGAAATACTTTTTCCGCTGTCGAAAGGCTTGGTTTTTCAATTTCTAGGACTCTAATTCTTTCGGATAGAGTATTATGAAATCTTTCGATATCTGAATTCCCAGTATGACTGTTTGGTTTTGTAAAATGAACTTCTATTTCTTCTTTCCTAAAAAAATCTTTTATGTTAATTGAGTTGAATTCATTATCTAATATTAACATTCTGGGTCTACCTTTGATAGAAAAGAATAATCTAAGCTTTTCTATAATAGTTATACTGTTTCTATCTTCTAGCTGAAATGCCATAGCAAATTTCGCAAATTTGTCTATAAAAGTAAAGAAGTAACATTTTTTATTTATGTATATTGAAATTTTGGTTTTAAAGGTTTTCTATCATATTTTGCTCTATTGCAAACGTCGCAATTATTTATATATTTTTGAATCAAAACTTTCAAATTTTTCCAGTATATTAGTTTTTTCAATTTTTCATAATTTTCGTTAATACCTGCATGGCCTGTTTCATTTTTATGATATTGAGCAATTTGTTTATAAACTTGTTCTTCATTTTTCATATCTTTAGCATGGAATTCACATCTAAAAAACTTTACATGTCTATTAAATATTTGAATAAGCTTTTGCTGAACTATATTGTACTGATTATCGGTTAAATAAGAAAAAATACCTACTTTTCCACTATTTATGTGCTTACGACAAAGATCTATGAAATTATTATTTTTTATATCTTCTGCGCTAATAAAAATTTTCTTCGTGTTGCCTAGTTCTTCAGATTCCATAATTTTCTTGTTTGTTAAAATGATTTGTGTATTGAAGCGATTTACAATAGTGTGTAAAATTGGAAAATGATCATTTAGTTCCTCCTCTTGAGAGTGGATTGTAGCATTTGTGCTTATGTTTGTCTTCTTCCAATGAATGAATCTCGCCTGTGTTACTATCTATTCTACTTAGAAAATCGGCTACGTTATTTTCCTTTCCTTTCACGTAATTTATATTAATATTGTATTCACCTAGTTTAATTAACCATCTTTGCAATCTTGGGTTAATGTCTTTTCCCTTGTTTTTTATTTGGAGCCACTTAAGTGGTTGGTGATCGGTTAAGAGATCGAATGCTCTGCCATAAATGTATGGTCTATAATATGTCACTGCCCAGACAATAGCTAGTAGTTCTTTTTCTGTAGTGGAATAACTTCTTTCGTGTTTGTTAAGTGTTCGACTAGCATAGCTTATAGGATGACTGTCCTGGGTTAATACTGCGCCAATTGCAAAGTCACTTGCATCAGTTGAAATGCCAAATTTTTTGTTAAAGTCTGGATATTTCAATATTGGTGGGCTTACTAATAGATTTTTAAGTTTTTCAAAGGATGATATGTACTGAGGATCGCGAGTGTTTATTTTAATATCCTTTTTTAAATATTTTGTTAAACCATGTGCTACTTTAGCGTAATCTCTTACAAATTTTCTATAATAACCTGTTATACCTAGGAATGATTTAATTTGCTTTGATGTAGTAGGCAACTTTAGTTTTTGTATGTTTTCGATTTTGCTTAAATTTGGTTGTATCCCTTCTGTTGTTAAAGTGTGACCTAGAAATTCAGTTGTTTTCGCGAAAAATTTGCATTTATCTACCTGAATCTTTAAATTATGTTTTCTTAATGCTGAAAATATTTTGGTGATATTTTGGGTATGTTCTTCAATACTTGAACTAAAAATTAAGATGTCGTCTAAATAAACTACACATATCTTGTTGATATATTCCCTAAGAACTGAATTCATTAAACGTTGGAAAGTTGCTGGTGCATTCTTTAGTCCGAACGGCATTCTTATAAATTCAAAGTGTCCTTGGGGTGTAGAGAAAGCTGTTTTTGGTCTATCTTCTTCTTTTATTAATACTTGATGAAAGCCTTTTGCAAGATCTAATGTTGTAAATTACTGAGCTCTTCCAAGTTTGCTGAGTATTGTTTCTATATGGGGTATTGGAAATTTGTCATCTATAGTGACTTCGTTTAGCTTCCTGTAGTCAATAACTATTCTCCATTTTTTCTTCATTGAATTGTCTTGCTTTTTCGGTACAATCCAAAGAGGCGAGTTGTACGGGAATTACTTTCTTTAATTATACCTTGGCGCAACATCTCGTTCATCTGTCTAATAATTTCTTCTTCATGAATTTGGGGATATCTATAAATTTTATTATAAGTTGGTCTACTTGTTTTTGTAACTATTTCATGCTGAATTTCATGAGTATGAGAAAGGTTTTTACCTTCTTGGAAAAATAAATCGCTATTTGCTTTTAGAATGTATTCTAATTTTTGCTTTTCTTCTTCATTCATGTCACTATTTGATAAAATATCTAGCAAATTCTCTTTACATTCTGTAAGTATATTAATATCTTCGTAATTGTAAGGGCATGAGTTTATAAATTTAATTTTATTGCCGTTTATTTCTACATACTCCTTTTCTAAGTTAATTATTGCTTTAATAGGTTTTAAAATATTTTGTCCTATTATTGCATCAAAGTTTTTATTTTTTATGTTGGTTAGTTTCCAATGTATATAACTTTTTTCATTGAATTCGTTTGGGGTTGGGGTGACTAACTCTTTATTTAGGGAAAAATTTTCCTTAATGGTGCTAAAGTGTATTGGTTTATCAAGCTCAATGCATTCATAATCTTTTAACACATTATATTTCAATAATGATGTTGTAGACCCTGTGTCAATAAGACATTTAATTTTGGAATTTTTTATGGTCACTTCTATTATCGGTAACGATTGTTTTGGGCTGGCAACCGAAAATTTGCTTGTTCTTGAACGTGATCTATTTCCATCGGTTCGGGGGTTTTGTCTCCTTTGGACTGAATTATATCTTCTAGATTGTTGTGAATTATTTTGCCTACTTTGTCCAAAGCTAAATTGTTGATAATTGTCATTTTGGTTAGAATTGTTACGAAATTCTCTCGGCTGATTTTGTCCAAATTGAAAATTATTGGAATTTTGCATATACTGGTTATTATTGAAATTGCCAAAATTGTGAGACAAAGAATTTCTATTTGAAAAATTTCTATAATTATTTCTTTTATAATTGTTTTGTCTTTTATCAAATTGTATT
Organism: Bactrocera tryoni; assembly: GCF_016617805.1. NCBI lineage: Eukaryota > Metazoa > Arthropoda > Insecta > Diptera > Tephritidae > Bactrocera > Bactrocera tryoni. The sequence continues at coordinate 13,225,925 of NW_024396366.1, read as the reverse complement.
AGCAAACCTGTCTCTTGAAGAACGCTAAAAGCCTCTCTAATGGTGCTTATATTTCTACTAATCACTACACTGCTTAAGTTGGGGTGTATCCCATTTAAAAATGTTTTTAGAATTAAACTTTCGTTGTTAATTGGGGAAAATTCTATAGGCTTTATCCTATCGAATTCATGTTTTAAATTTAGTTTATCTAAAATATCTTTTAAATTTTGGAAATATTGACTTACGTTATAGTTTCCGTAGTACAATCGCCTGATTGTAAAGGGTGTGGTACGACTCCTTTACTCCAAAATTCTTTATGAGTTCTTCTCTCATTTGCTGCCATGTTGGTGTAGGTCCCAAAGGCCGGATGACACTTGCTGCTTCTCCTTTAATTTTTGTTTTGACGTGTCGCTGCGTTACAAATTCCAACATTGATGGGTTGGGGTTGAATAAAGGAAGGATCATGTCAACTTCCTGATGAATGATGATAAATCTCTGCCGTCAAAGTCCATGATTCTTGAAGCTTCCTTCAAAATTTGCGATCCTGTCATCTGAAGTGGTTGCTGCTCGCCTGGATTCATTGCTGATGTATCCTCTTTTATTACAACTGAACTTGTTGTTGTTGCTTTGTATGGTGCACTTCGCTCTTTCTGCGTCTTCTGTGTGTGGGGCATTAATCTTTAATCCCACTCTTCCTGGTAATGTTGATGGGCGGAATGAAGCTATTATTCGCCTTCACAAATTGTAGTCCTCGGAGTCGCTCTCCGACGTTCCAGATAACTTGTGTAGAAACTTAAATTTCTTAAACTTGGCTATCTGTGCCGACCGACTTATATATTTGTATATATAAGAGATCTTTTTAAAATGGGAGCTAATCTTAAGATTTGCTTCCCGTTGCTAAAGCTTACGAAACTTAAAAACTTCAGTTTTTAGTATCGCTCAACTTTGCAGTTTGTTTTTACCGACTGCGCCAGTTTTAGGTTTGTTCGAGCGGAGGAATAAAAATGCCAATGATGTTGTTTCTATGACATTATATTTTATTCTCTCATGTTTCAAGTTATGTTCTGCTTATATAACTACTAAAGTGATTACAATTTTCTTAATCTATTTCTTTGTTTTGTTTATTTTCTTATGAAATACAATATTTGTAAAATGTAATCTTATTTTCTATTGAATGCAAACAAACATGACTGTGGGGTTTACCCGATAATGTTTAGGTTATCATTATAGTCAAACATAAGGACCAAAACATGTTTGTATACATTTGCATTATGAATACAATATTTGTAAAATGTAATCTTATTTTCTATTGAATGCAAACAAACATGACTGTGGGGTTTACCCGATAATGTTTAGGTTATCATTATAGTCAAACATAAGGACCAAAACATGTTTGTATACATTTGCATTATGTTCTTTATCTCTACTTGTTATCTTATATTTTTTGTAATGTTTACTTGTTTTTCTTTAATCTTTTATTTTGTCCAATTTATAGTATTTTGTTGTGTGGTGTCTGGTTGGGATGATAGTGTACACATAACTCGCAAGTTTTGCTGGGTACATTTACATATGTATGTACATATTCATATATCTACAATAAAAGATTTGCGAACATATGTATATACATTAATTTATATGTAAAAATTTATAATTTTACAATTTTAAGATGCTTTACGACGGGTTGTGAGTACCCCAAATAATAAATATACATATGTTAAGATGGCATATGTTAACATTGCCGAAATAATAAACTAATTCATCAGCAATACTTACTAATGCAGGTAGAGCGGATATGGAACTCAAGTTACACAATGTTTCCCACAGCACAGCCCAGACGCACTGTCAGCTCACGCGCCACCTAAATTAGCGAATTCGTGGAATTTAACTATGTTTTGCCCGGTGCATTTAGTTAAGCTTTTAGATTAAGAACAATGTAAAAATCACTTTTAAAAATAAAGTCATAACGAGAAGGTCGTGCTGACCAAAAACGATTTTTTTTCTTTCAATCAGTAGGAAAATCGTTAAGTGGCGCCCAACGTGGGGCCTAGTTGTAGTGAATCGTGAGTGAAGTGTAGGAAAAAAGGACACGGTAAAGTCCTTACTGTGAACCAAGAAGGACTTAAAAATAAAAGTCTACAAGGAAACCGGCTCACCATGGACTTCAGGTCCATAACGTTGCAACAAACGCCAGGACGAAGGAACATCAGCACTAGGCCCCAGAACCCGGTGACCAAAGTCACCATCCCAGGACAAAAAGTGTGCAGGAAAGGGCCCCTCAGTAGGAAACAAACAGGAGATGCTAGTCGTCAGCCGCCGCACCATTATTTTAAGAATTCTAATGTATGTCATCTATTATAATTAAGATAAGTGAATTAAAAAAAAAAAAAACAAAAATAGTGAATATTGAAAATGAATTAAATAAATGAAACTAAATAAAAATTAACAAGCTTTTGTTGAAAGTGGAAAAAAAAAATTTTTAGCGAAACTATCTCAAAAATTATTTGAATTGGAATTGTAAAACGAAGTAACAAGTGAAATTTAAAGGAAAAATTAAATTAAAAAAAAAAAAATAAAAATTGGAACAGAACGATTAATTGCGTATAAAAAATTCCAGGGTCAGTTTTTAAAAAAAGAGAACTTAAACTTAAATATACATATACAACTAATTAGTTTTAGATATCCTAGTTTTAATATACATAAATACGTATATATCTAAACAAAGGCTTGTACAGCCAAAAGCTTACTAAAACCAAACCATATAATATAGATTAATTCTGCGATTCCCAACATCAGGGACCCTCCAGAATAGAAAAGCCCTCCTTCCCAGAAGGAGTAATAAAAGCAATAATAATCCTATTCATAAATAAGAGCTCGTACAGCCGATAACTTAATACACATCAAATATAATATTTGATTAATCCTGCGAATCCTACGGGACCCTCCAGGGTAGAAAGCCCTCCTTCCTAGAAAGAGTGACTAAAATAAATAAAAATAAAACAAATTAGATTCGTAAGATCAGTCAAAATTCAAGTCAAACTTTTAAACATATTTAAGAAATATGGCTAATCCTTCAAACCTCGTCCGACCACCCGTGCTCAGCACACTCCCTCCTCAACCAGCTCCTACCACCTTGATCACATTTAACATGAACCAACTGACGAATATAATAACAGGGATTGTAAATAACATTTTTAAACAAGAAGGGCGAGACTTAGTTCAAACCGCCCTCAATCCAAATGCGAATTTCTCAGATTTTTCCGATATTTCAATTGATTCTAACTTCGCAAATAACGTTAGCGAATTAGACAAGATACCGGACGTAGAGAGATGTCTCCGGGAATTCTCGGGAAACTCAGGGGAGTTCAACTCCTGGAAGAAAAGCGTAGATCGGATCCTCCAGATCTACGAACCACAAAGAGGAACCCCCAAATATTATGGGATCCTCAATGTCATTCGCAATAAGGTTGTAGGCAATGCCGACATTGCTTTGGAGTCGTACAATACTCTGCTCGACTGGAAGGCCATCACCAGATGTCTGACGCTTCACTACGCAGATAAGCGCGATATGGATACACTGGAGTACCAAATGACTTCACTTGTGCAGGGTAACCTCACAACCCAGGAATTCTACCAGCGAGTGTACTCTCACCTTTCTCTGATCCTTAACAAATTAGGATGCATGGAAGCCGGCGCCGAAGCCGTACATTTGTTAACGCGCACATATAGGGATAAAGCCCTTGATACTTTCATTCGTGGGTTAAGAGGAGACTTACCCAGACTACTTGGCATGAAGGAGACAGCGGATCTCCCCCAGGCTCTCCATTTATGTTTAAAACTAGAGAATCAGAACTACCGTTCATTCTTCGCCTTAAACAGCAATACCCAAGCTAGAAAAGGCCAGGACATTCGTCCACCCCTTCCCCCCAGAAGGGTTAACAGCGAATTCTACCCAGAATTGGCATACATTCCCCAGCAAAGGTTGAATCCAACCATGCCCTATAGAACGTCACAACCGAAGTATCAATACCAGCAACAGCTAACCCCACATACGCAACAATCGAATAATCCACCACCGCAACCTTTACAAAAACCCTTACCGCGACCAGAACCGATGGATGTCGATCCATCGCAGCGTACCAGAAATATCAATTACATGAATAGACCATGTCCCGTTGACCCGACCAACAAAAGACCTCCGACTGGTAACCCGCCAGTACCAAACAAAATACAGCGGAATTACCACATAAATTCAGACCCCGTGCAAAGCCCAAATCAGGAGGAATATCCTCAGACGCCAACTGACCAACACACAGATAATGACGTTGACTATTATGATGAGAAAAGACAGGACCACAACTATATTGACACTACAGATTTACATTTTTTAGAATGAATCACTCTTCGCTGCCTTACTTCCAATGCAGGTTGAAGAGTGAAAATATAGTGAAATTTCTAATAGATACTGGATCAACGAAAAATTACATACAACCTTCTATCGTGCCCAGTCCTATTAAAAATGGAACAAATTTCTTCGCCAAATCAATAGCAGGAGACATTGAAATAAAGGAACACACTTTTATAAATCTTTTTAACGCAGACACCAAATTGAAATTTTACCTTCTTCCATCATTGCGCTCGTTTCATGGAATCCTTAGAAATGACAGTCTTAAAGATCTCGAGGCTGTTATTCATGTCAAAGGAAATTTCATGGTAATAAAAGGTAATACTACAGTAAAGATCAATCAGCTTGTATCAAAGTCAGTAAACGCAATTAATATCGAAAAGGATCACATGACACCAAATCAACAGACCAAAATCAATAACTTAGTGGAAAAATGTTCACAACTCTTTGCAGAACGTAACGATAGACTCACTTATACTACAAAAGTCATAGGCGAAATTTGAACAAATAAGGACACCTCAGAATATACAAGATATTATCCCTATCCAATGGCGTTAAAAAGCGAAGTAGAATCTCAAATTAAGAAAATGTTAGATGATGGTATTATTCGGCCATCAAGGTCACCTTATAATTCACCCGTTTGGGTTGTAGCAAAAAAACCCGATTCCCAAGGCAATAAACAGTATAGAATCGTTATCGATTACCGCAAGCTTAACGCCATTTCTGTAGCAGATCGCTACCCAATACCCCAAATTAACGAAGTACTGTCTCAACTTGGACACAATAAATACTTTTCCGTGTTAGATTTAAAAAGCGGATTTCACCAAATCCCACTCAAGGAATCCGATACTGAGAAGACCGTCTTCTCAACAAATAATGGTAAATACGAATTTACGAGATTACCATTCGGACTCAAAAATGCCCCTTCAATATTCCAACGCGCTCTAGATGACATCCTTCGTCATCATATTGGCAAGATATGCTACGTGTATATTGACGACGACGTATTCAGCAACTCCGAACAGGAGCACGCCCTCCATCTGCAAAAAATCTTTAAAACGCTTGAAGAAGCCAACATGAAGATACAGTTGGACAAATGCCATTTTTTAAGGACTCAGTCGAATTCTTAGGTTTTATTATCTCATCAAAGGGAATAACAAAAAACCCTGCAAAGGTGGAAGCGATAGCTCATTTTTAGGTCTTACCGGCTATTACCGCCGCTTTATAAAGGATTACGCCAAGTTGGCCAAACCTTTAACGTTACTCTTAAGAGGATCTCAGGATGATGAAGCAAAAGATGCCTTCAACAAAATTACAAAATCCCTTATGTCCGATGATGTTGTACTCTCATACCCTGACTTCAGTAAGTTATTCCATTTGACTACCGATGCTTCAAATTATGCCATCGGTGCAGTCCTTTCACAGGATAAAAAACCTGTTGCCTTCATTTCCAGAACTCTCAATAAAACAGAATAATCATACGCTACAAATGAAAAGGAATTTCTGGCCATAATATGGGCCTTAAACAATTTTAGAAACTACCTTTATGGCTCAGCCAAAGTGAAGATATTTACAGATCATCAGCCTTTAACGCAGGCACTTAGTAACAAAAACAATAATGCGAAGTTGAAACGCTGGAAATCCATTCTAGAGGAATATAATCATGAACTCCACTACAAACCAGGTACAACTAATGTTGTCGCCGACGCTCTATCAAGAATGCCACCACCCGAACCAATAAACTCCTTATCCATAACCCAACACAGCGACGAAAGTTCTTCTGACAATTTAATTTCTCGTGTAGAAACTTCTATACACGTTTTTAAAAACCAACTATTTTTAAACATAGATACGATTTCAACCTACCAGTTTAAAATAGTATTCCCTACGTACCACAGACACATTTTAGAAGAACCAGAATACGATTTAGAAATACTAATAAACCGCCTCAAAACATACCTTAATCCCTCTGTAGTTAACTGTATAAAAAGAGATGAACAGATGAAATATACCCAATACACTTTAGCAATTACAAAATCCGATTCACACAGCTCCAAGTTCAGGACGTGAAAAACGAACGAGAACAGGAAGAAATCATAATCAAAACCCATAAAAGAGCACATAGAAACGGTCGAGAAAAAAATAAATAGCATAATTCAACAGTGTTCAGTATGTAAAGAACATAAGTACGATCGTCATCCTAGCAAACCAGAATTAGGTGAAACGCCTATACCCCAGTAAATAGGACAAATTTTACATATCGATATCTACATAACAAGCAAAAATATAGTCCTAACAGCGATAGACAAATTTTCGAAATATGCGCAAACCACTGAAATCGAGAGCAATAGAGCATGTTAAAGAACCTCTTCGTGAACGAAATTTCAATTCATTCGCCGAACTCCTTGACAATTCCGTATACGAATACAATTATACAGTTCACTCAACCACGAAAAAGAAACCAATAGAGGTATTTTTCGGTAGAAGAGTCTCCACGGAAAAGGCAAGGGAAGAAAATATCTTGGAATTAAAAAACAAGCAAGTAAAAGACCTTTCTTATCATAACAAAAAACGACATCCCATAAAAATTTACCACCCAGGAGAAATTATTTATGTGAAAATAAACAAAAGATTAGGTACGAAAATCTCTCCAAAATTTAGAAAAGAAATAGTAAAGGAAGACAGAAATTCAACATTTTAACAGAATCAGGAAAAATAGTCCATAAAGGTAATATTAAAAATCAAAATTAACCTCTCTCTTTCAGATGTCTAGACGGACTAGCAAAAATTCAGAACGGAGCCTTTAGACTAATACACGTAATAGACCTTAACAAATACGAACAATTTCTGACGGACATTGGTAAATTCGTTTACTCGGACATACCTAAGGTTACTATCCTATATCCTATCCTAGAGCACGAACTAACCCAATCCCTCAAAATTTTAGAAACCATTAAACCGGTTGAAAAAAGATCTAGAAGATCAATAAATATTTTGGAAACGGCTTGGAAATTAATCGCCGGATCCCCCGATCATGAAGATCTGGAAATAATATCCAGTAACCTAAATGAAATTAATAATAATAATAATAATTAAGTAATTATAAATGACATCTTTAACGAAAAATTAAATAACGTAACTAAAATAGTAAATAAACTTTTTAATAATATAAGAAGAGATTCGGATGTAGAAAATGAAACAATTATTAATTTGCAAAATAGAATAAGATTAATAAAAGAAGAATTGATTAACGTAAAATACGCCATACAATGGGCGAAAAAAGATATTTTGAATACATTATTGTTAAATAAAAAAGAAATTGAAATTGCTTTGGAAAAAGTAGAGAATGATGAAATTCCATTTAAAAATGCGGAAGAGGCATTAGAATTATCGAATACTAATATTGTTAGCAAAAATATGAAAATTTTTTATTTGGTAAAAATACCATTAACTCTTAAGGAACATTTCCAAAAAATTATATTAAGACCTGTTCTTTAATCTGATAAATCTATTATTAATATTGAATATAATAAAATTTTAAATGGAAAAAAAGAAATATATGGAATAAAAGATAATTGCGACAGCTTTAAGAAAATTGAAATTTGTAAACAAAATCAAGTAATTAACATAAGTAATAACACCTGTATACCTAGAATAATCGATAGTCATAATTCAACTTGCACCAAAAGTAACGGGCACCACATTCCACATATTGAAGAAATAAAAACCGGAATTTTACTACTTAATGGCTTTCAAGGACACATAGATGCTGACGGAATGATGAAAAACTTGTCAGGAACGCAGCTCATCAATTTCCATAATTCAACGCTGAAAATCAATGGTCAAACTTATATTAACCTCGATTTAATTCCACTTCCCGCTATCCCAGCCGTCCTGCAACCCGCTCCAATTGAGAAAAATATAATTGAATTACTTTCACTAGAAGCTTTGAAAGAACTCCACATAAGTAACATTCGAAGAATAAATCTCCTGAAGGCAGCAACTATATCCAACGGCTCACTTTCGCTTGGAGCAGTTGCAGCTATCTCCATCGTCACAATAATTTTTTGCAAATTTTGGAAGAAATCTCAAAATAAAATAAGCATCTCATCCAATAGCGATGCTAACCAGATCCCGGCAACAAACCTCATAACAACATAATTTAATTATGTTTTGCCCAGTGCATTTAGTTAAGCTTTTAGATTAAGAACAATGTAAAAATCACTTTTAAAAATAAAGTCATAACGAGAAGGTCGTGCTGACCAAAAACGATTTTTTTTCTTTCAATCAGTAGGAAAATCGTTAAGTTATACAATAAAACGTTTTTTATAATATACTTCAATAATTGTACAAAAGTGTAGTGTCACATATGTATGTATGTAGATACGCACGTTGCTTCAAAGTCCACATTGGCATATATCCCGCAACATCCCTTGGTTTTTGATCGACAAAAACAAGCACGATTTTGTAAAAAACCAAAGCGTAATACATATGTACATACATGCATATGTACAAAGAGCAGTGACATGGACATAAAATATATATAAAAGAAATATACATATACATAAAATCAAGAAAAAACATTAACTTCGGCTGCACCGAAGCTGATATACCCTTCGCAGGTGCATTTCCTTTAGTAACTATGTGTTCTGTTTATATGGAAGCTATATGCTATAGTAATCCGATCTGAACAATATTTTCGGAGATTATATTATTACCTTAAGCAGTAATCCATGTCAAATTTCGTGAAGATACCACGTCAAATGCGAAGGTTTTCCATAAAAGCCCTTGATTCCGATCGTTCGGCTTGTATGGCAGCTATGGGCTATGGTAAGCCGATCTGAACAATTTCTTTGGAGATTACATTGTTGCTATAGAAAATAATCTGTACCAGATTTCGTAAACATATCTTGTCAAATGTGAAAGTTTTCCATACAAGAACTTTTTTCCGATCGTTCAGTTTGTATGGCAGCTATATGCCAAAGTAAGCCGATCTGAACCATTTCTTCGGTGATTAAATTGTTGCCCTATAAAATAACCTGTGCCAACTTTTGTGAAGATACTTTGTCAAAAGTGAAAGCTTTCCATACAAAAACGATCAGAATGTTCAATTTGTATGGCAGCTGTCCAGGGTATAATAAAACATAAAATATTTACGTTTATTAATAAATAATTAGATCAAATCTAATGGAAATATTGTATACGAGAAATTACTTATTTTATTTGAAGAACTCTTATTTGTTTAAAAGAGTTCTCGTCTAAACACATAAATACATTTTGAAATTTCAGTTTATCAAAAAGCCATGTTTTATTGATCTTCTCTGAAACTCTACATAAAAAAGAGACTTCTATTCAACATATTATATACGAAACTTTTTCTAAACATCTACCAGTATAGTTTTCACTGAGACGTTTTTGATTTGTTCCATACATCTTTCAAATGAGCTCAGACTCAAAGGAATTTAAAATAACTCAGTTGCTAAAAGTTCCAAAGATGATTTCTGCCGAAAAAAGTTCATGTACACCTGCAGACTCTACACGCTCAAAGCAAGGTGCTACAAAACAAAAAGGGTGAAAAATATTTCATACACCAAATTTATTTCTGTGAGTGACAGTCTGATACGTTACTGCACTCGATTTTCATCTTCACTGATTCAAGACAATTCTGAATCGGTATTAGAAATTGAAAAAGAAAATCTTGACAATTTCTGGACACGTTTCCAAGCGGCATATAACGCAATCGTAGAATCTGACGAATTAGATGACTTGAAATTTTTAAATTGTCGGCTTACGCAAAATACGAAAATTGCTTAGACCAATACGAAGAGACAAAAGCCATGATCTCTGATCAACTAAAACTAATCAAATCAAATGCACCTAATCCACAACCGAGAGTAGAGCTGCAACGAAGACAAGCCCAAGAGACAAGTTCAGACATTCACCTTAAAGTGCCAGCAGGTGACACTTATACATATATTTCACGGTGGTTATGAACAGTGGCCGTCCTTCCGGGACATGTTTACAGCCGTGTACATAAACCATCCTAAATTATCACAAGCGCAGAAATTGTATTACCTCAGATACAAAACCAAAGTTCAAGCAGGCGTAATAGTCAAAAAGTTCGCTCTTAATGACGAAAATATCAATTTTGCTTGGGAAGCTCTTAAAGCACGTTACGAAAACGAGAGAATTTTGGTCGACAAACAAGTGACGATATTAACCCTGGTGGAGACAGACCGTTGGTCACTTAGTCGATACCAATGGTGCTTGGCTAGGCCTAGGCTAGTTTACATACATTTGTATGGAAATACGTTTTGTAGTTAAGCTCATATATGCACAATATGGATACATTTTTGAAATTTCTTACCTCTCGATTTGGTTGAAATCAAATTGACTGCCGCCTTGTTCACGCTTGGCGTGGCAATAGCGTTCACAAAAAATGTAACATTTTGAGAAAAATTACATTTTTTTCTTAACCTTTTAAAACGCTCTAGCGGCTAAAGTATTTGATAGTAGGTAATTTAAAGAGCTTTCAGGAAATGTATAATTCGCCCCCAAGGCCCCACCGGGGGCGTGGCAATAGGCGAAAATGGGTTTTCACCAGGTCCCCTTTTTTGTTTCACTACAGTTGCGGGTTTTTGGGTTAGTTCACCCCTGGGGCTTTCCGGAAAGCCCTCAATCTCCCCTCTATTCCTACCAGGGGCGTGGCAATAGCGTTCACAAAAAATGTAACATTTTGATAAAAATTACATTTTTCTTAACGTTTAAAACGCTCTAGCGGCTAAAGTATTTGACCTAGATAAACATTCAAACCAATTTGGACATCTAACGAACATGAAAACAGATAAATCAACCGTGCGAAGTGATAGAAACATACCAAAGTTCATATATTTTCATACAAAATATATGGGGTCTAGCCAAGCACCATTTCCATATCCTTTTTTCGTCCTTTTCGATCGTTATCCTTGAATTTTTTTTCTGAATTCTATAGACAATAAAATTCTAGGAAGCTACCTGGAAGCGCAAATCGTTTGCTACACTCTAAATATATTTAAATAACATTTAAAAAGAAAATATGCCTGGCCAGACCTGAGGGTCTCGATGAGGGTTAATGAATTTACCAAAGATTCAGAAAGAAACAAGTGAAGAATGCATAAAACTTCAATCCACTGTTTGAAATTGTTTGTCGGTTCTATGGACAGAATATTCCCATACTAGATCAAGAAATGGTCGGTACGTCGTACGACGACCACTTAAGCAACAATTTCCTAACACACTCGCCTTAGGTCACTCTTGCACCTCTGCACTGCAGAAGTTTCTAAGTATGGAAAGAAACCTACTTAAAAAAGGTGAACTCAAATCAGAATATGATGGTGTGTTAGAAGAATACCTCCAATTAGATCATATGGAGGAAGTAAACCGAGGGAAGAAAATCGTCAACGCCAAATACTACTCCGTTTACCTGCCACATCACGCAGTAGTAAGGCCAGACAAAAAAACAACAAAAGTAAGAGTTTTCTCTAATGCCTCAAAAACCACTAGTTCGGGGAATTCCCTAAATGACATCCTATTTACGGGACCCACATCCCAACCAGCTCCTCATTTTAAATTGGCGTATAATCAATTACGAATGCAATGGGGACGTTGAAAAAATTTATCGGCAAATAGTCGTACATAGGTTAGGTTAGATGGCTGATCATAGATCGCACGTGGACTTTTTTTTTTACTAAGTCTAACCTACTCCCACCTTATGTCTCTCCCACGGGACCACTGGATAAAGTATTACTTCATGGGAGAGAAGAAGACGTTTAAGTCTTCTCTATTGCGCGGACTGACTGACGCCTAATGTGTTCTAAATGTCTCAATTTTGTCATCATTAGATTTGCCGCTACGCCAAAAGCTTTCCACTTTCCAGAGGACTCGCACATAAGTGCAGTCAAATTTTCCACCGTAAAACTACCTCCAAGGGTGGTTTTCAACTTTTCCCTTATACTGGAAAACCGAGAGCAATAAAAGAAAACGTGTTCAGAGTCTTCTATACACTCTGTACACTTCGGACAGTATGGACTAAAGTCATGGCGATATTTGAATAGGTAGCTTCTGAAGCAACCATGCCCACTGAGTATTTGGGTAAGGTGGTAGTCAAGGTCGCCATATTGTCTTCTTATCCACGAATGTATGTCCGAAATCAGTCGGTAGGTCCACCGTCCTTTGCATGAAGTTTGCCACTGTTGCTGCCACATTTCAATGCTTCTAATTCTCTCTCCTCTTTTTGCTGTGGTAGACGTCTCTGACAAGTTATATATTCGTGCGAACTCGTCTCCCTGGATGTCAATCGGCGTCATACTGGCTAATACCTCATCAGCGTCATTTGAAATGGTTCGGAAAGCAGTTATCACACGTATTGCTGAAAGCCTATGCACTGTGTTAATTGTTCTAGCATATGATTTTATTTCTAGCGCCTGTATCAATATTGGAGCCGCATACAGGATAACTGAACTTATTACCTTAGCTATTAAACATCGTCGGTTGGATCGCACACAGCCTTTATTTGCCATCATTATAGATAACGCATTATATATTTAATTAGCTTTGCGCGTCGCATTTTCCAAATGTTCCTTGAATTTGAGTCGTGAATCCAGTATTGCCCCTAGGTACTTCAACTGTGACTGTGAAGTAATCTCACATTCTTTTATGGTGAGCAAACCATTTATGCTGTCATTGCATTTCATCTGGAGGTCATCCAGATGTTTAGCTACAGCTACCGCCATGAGGTCATCCGCATATGCGATTGTTTTCACATTTTTTGGTTGCGGTATTCTTAACACCCCGTCGTACATCAGGTTCCATAGCAGCGGGCCTAAAACCGAGCCTTGCTGTACTCCACTGGAGATAGTGTAGCTCTGCGTGCCCTCGTCTGTCTCGAATAGCAATCTCCTATTTTGAAAATTACTCATTATAATATTTATCAGATAATGAGGAGCGTGTATATCGTGTAGAGCTTTTATTATATTTGCCCATTTTGCGGAGTTGAACGCGTTCTTTACATCCAGAGTTATTAGCGCGCAGTATATTTTTGTACCACCTTTCCATCTTTTTCCACTTATTGCACATTTCGCAGTGTCGACTACTTCTCTTAGTGCGTCAATAGTGGACCTCTTTTTAATAAAGCAGTATTGTCTCTCTGATAATCCGCCGGCTTTTTGGATTGCTATCTCCAAGCGGTTTCTTACAATCCTTTCGTTCACTTTCCCAATTGTGTCGAGCATGCAAAGCGGTCGATAAGATGAAGGTTCTTCTGGTGGCTTTTTTGGCTTTGGCAGTAGAACTAGACGCTGTATCTTCCACGGATCGGGGAATACCTCTTCTGATATACACGCATTGTACATGGTAACAAATAATCATTCTTGGGTTGCTGAGACTTATTTTTGAACTTTGACATACAAATTTTGTATGCCGTTCCCCAGGGATCTATGTTGGCTTCTTTACAAAGCTTTTCGAAACAGGATCTCTTACTACGGGTAATGGCTGACTTCAGGAGCTTTCTTTGGCAGAATCCTTACGCATTTCACTAATTTCAGCATACAAATTATTTGCATAAGCAACGCAGCTGCTCAAATCACAGTCTATTTGCTGCAAACATAGGCTTATGTGTTTTGATTATGCAAAAATTGGCTTTAGTATCGCCATAGCAATCACAAATTGAGGTGATTGGATTGCACTCAACAAAGCATGTGGCTTTGATAAATCACTTCTTAAATTTTCGGTATCAAGCTCTTCCAACGCTGTACAGATCAATGGAAATAAATCGTTAAATAAAGAAAGAGATTCTAAATTTTCCACCCAACGTGTTTCGCAGAATTTAAGTAACCTCACTTGCTTTGAGTTTGGAAAGGATTCAAGAATAAGATTTTTGAGCAGTGTGCCTGCTTTAGTTGACATCCGAGAAAGATTTACGGTCTCTTTCATGGAACCAATACAATTTCTTAAAGCAGGTATTTTGCAAGTCGTTGCGATGGCTAAATTTAAGCTGTGATTAGCACAGTGCACATAAAGAGCCGCTGGATATAAATTTTGGATGACACTAGCACAACCTTTGACATGTCCACTCATCGACCGCGCTCCGTCATAATCTTTAGAAAGAAAAAAAAGTATAATTTAATTGTCCCAAAAATAGAAGAGTTGAAAACTCACCTTGACCCTTGATGTGTGCAAAACTAAGTTTAAGTTCTTTTAATTTATCAATTAGCACATTCGCAAGACCGCTGCCAGTTGTATCCTCAACAGGAACAAAACATAAAAAGTCCTCTATCAGTTTTTCCTCATTCTCAAAACGATCAACATACCGTATACAAATTGAAAATTGCTCAATGCCACTAACATCCGTGGTTTCATCAGCAATTATTGCAAAGCATTGACATTTATTAATACGGTTAATAATTTTATTTTGTATTATTTGTCCTGCTATTTCAATAATTTCATTTTGGATGCGCCAACTGAAATAATTAGCATTACGTGCTGCAGTTTCAACATGCTTTTTTTAAATTTTCGTCGCCACTATCTATTGCTAAACGCAAAAGAGCCCTGAAGTTCCCGTCGTTTTTAGTAGGCATTTCTAAAGAAAGATTTCCTTCTTCACGATGGCCTCTTAACACAAGCCCTTGCCTCCCGCAGACAAGCAAAACACGGATTCTTCTTCTTCTTAATTGGCGTAGACACCGCTTACGCGATTATAGCCGAGTTAACAACAGCGCGCCAGTCGTTTCTTCTTTTCGCTACGTGGCGCCAATTGGATATTCCAAGCGAAGCCAGGTCCTTCTCCACTTGGTCCTTCCAACGGAGTGGAGGTCTTCCTCTTCCTCTGCTTCCCCCGGCGGGTACTGCGTCGAATACTTTCAGAGCTGGAGTGTTTTCATCCAACCGGACAACATGACCTAGCCAGCGTAGCCGCTGCTTTTAATTCGCTGAACTATGTCAATGTCGTCGTATATCTCGTACAGCTCATCGTTCCATCGAATATGGTATTCGCCGTGGCCAATGCGCAAAGGACCATAAATCTTTCGCAGAATTTTTCTCTCGAAAACTCGTAACGTCGACTGATCGGTTGCTGTCATCGCCCAAGCCTCTGCACCATATAGCAGGACGGGAATTAGGAGCGACTTATAGAGTTTAGCTTTTGATCGTCGAGAGAGGACTTTACTTTTCAATTGCCTACTCAGTCCGAAGTAGCACCTGTTGGCAAGAGCAATCCTGCGTTGGATTTCCAGGCTGACATTGTTGGTGGTGTTAATGCTGGTTCCTAAATAGACGAAATTATCTACAACTTCAAAGTTATGACTGTCAACAGTGACGTGAGTGCGTATGATATCAATATCGTCGGCATACGCCAGCAGCTGTACACTCTTATAGAAGATGTTACCTTCTCTGTTTAGTTCTGCAGCTCGATACGGATTATAAGATGTAATTTTGCTCGATTTTCAAGCTGTTGCTTTTTGCGGACATGATCAATTTCTGTTAATATATTGTTTCTTTTATTTTCAAAAATCAGCTTGAAATTGGCTGCGTCTTCCACTGCTCTGCGGTGATAATCCTTCTGCTGATGTTCTTTGCATTTCTCAAGTGCCTTCTTCCAAGTTTTAAAAGCAGATTGAACAAAAGCATTTGCCTTTTGGTGACTACCATTTCCATCGTTTTTCCAAACAAAAGCAACGCAATATAGACAGTAGGCACCATCTTGGCTAGGCGAATATACTAGCCATGGAAAAGACTTCAGCCACGACAACTGCAATTTTAAGTTTCGATCACCAGACGACGGAAAAATAAATGATAAATCAGGCTGCCACACATTCGCTAAAAGCTCACATGTCTGCTTTTCGTCAATTTTTCTGCAAAAATTAACGATATCATTGGCAAACTCCTAAAATTAACGTGATATTTGTACATACATAGGTAAACGAAATATTTTTTTTTTATTGAAAATGAAAGTAAACACTTACTGCCACTCGGGTGACCTTAGGTGCAGCGTTTTCTTCATTAATTATAACGGGTGAATCACTTACGCGTTTTAAAACACTACTTTTTAATCGAATTTTCACTCATTTTTACAACTTAGTACTTTCTTCAACGACCACTTTGTAATGACGCCAATTACTGTGTAGTACACATTGTGTACAATAAGCAAATACATTTCATTGACGCTACTGCGGTAACGGTACATTAACAGTCAAAAAATTCGTTTGTGAGGGAGAATTGACAGTTAAGAGAGAAACCAGAGAGCTTTTTCATCTCTGCTTACTGATGCTCAAAAGAGTTACAATGATTAATACGAATGCAAAAATATAAGGAAAATGCAAAAACGGCACAAGAACAAAACACACGTACGCACATAATTCATTTGTTCTATTCTTATTCACGCTCTAATCATTAGTGACAAGTGTTGCCGCGAGCTAAAAAAATTAAGTAAATGTTGCCAAGCAAAAAAAGTATCAAAAAGTATCAAAAGCACAACCGTTGTTTTAAAAATTTTCATTTGAAAAACAAATAATAAGTAAAGTTGTGTGTCTAAAATAAAGACATTTTAGTTAAGACACTAAAGTATTTTTTTGCAAATAGCGTAATTTTTATACTCTCGCAACAAAGTTGCTAAGGAGAGTATTATAGTTTTGTTCACATAACGGTTGTTTGTAAGTCCTAAAACTAAAAGAGTCAGATATAGAGTTATATATACCAAAGTGATCAGGGTGACGAGTAGAGTTGAAATCCGGATGTCTGTCTGTCCGTCCGTCCGTGCAAGCTTTAACTTGAGTAAAAATTGAGATATCATGATGAAACTTGGTACACGTATTGCTTGGCTCCATAAGAAGGTTAAGTTCGAAGATGGGTAAAATCGGCCCACTGCCACGCCCACAAAGTGGCGGAAACCGAAAACCTATAAAGTGTCATAACTAAGCCATAAATAAAGATATTAAAGTGAAATTTGGCACAAAGAATCGCATTAGGGAGGGGCATATTTGAATGTAATTTTTTTGGAAAAGTGGGCGTGGCCCCGCCCCCTACTAAGTTTTTTGTACATATCTCGGAAACTACTATAGCTATGTCAACCAAACTTTATAGATTCGTTTCCTTCAGGCATTTCCATATACAGTTCAAAAATGGAAGAAATCGGATAATAACCAGGCCCACCTCTGATACAAAGGTTATGTTGAAAATCACTAAAAGTGCGTTAACCGACTAACGAAAAACGTCAGAAACATTTAGTTTTACGGAAGAAATTGCAGAAGGAAGCTGCACCCAAGCTTTTTTAAAAAATTGAAAATGGGCGTGGCGTCGCCCACTTATGGACCAAAAACCATATCTCAGGAACTACTAGACCGATTTCAATGAAATTCGGTATATAATATTTTCTTAACACCCTGATTACATGTATGAAATATGGGTGAAATCGATTCACAACCACGCCTTCTTACAATATAACGCTATTTTGGATTCCATCTGATGCCTTCTCTGTATAATATATACATTAGGAACCAATGATGATAGCGGAATAAAACTTTACACAAATACGGTATTTGAAAAATATGTAAATGCCGTATAATGAAATCTCGATTATCACTTTATCATGCGAGAGCATAAAATGTTCGGTGACTCCCGAACTTAGCCCTTCCTTACTTGTTTTAATTTAAATTTATTTCACAACAGTTTGCTCATGGAACGAAAACTGAAAGTCATAATAAATGAGTTTTTATGTTTCCTGTATTATGATTAACAATAAACTCTAAAAAAATTATAGAAACCTTATTGGTGACTTTTCAGTTCAGAACTAATTTTCAAAAGAAGTCCATTTTCGACTCACAATTCCCCTTAAATCTAAAAAAATCCAGTTCAGCAGCCACAGAGTTATAAGGCAAACTCATTACTTTGAAGCAATTTAAAAAAATGTCGCTGTCCAGTTTATATTTTTCTGGGTTTTTTTAATTGGCCTACATTCCCACAACTTTTTAATACTATCCAGATACAATAGGTTTGTTTTTAGTTTAGCATTTTCATAGTTTCAAAAAATTAAATTCTATCAGCAGAAAAGTATCTGTTCAAAAATGAACATGGTAATTCAGTACGCATTGTTATTCTTTATAATCGGCGTGCTAGTAGAAATCTTCATTTACTATCGATTGAAAACCAGGCGACGACTACAAGTTAACGGCTCCTTTATTTGAAATATTTCCTTTTAATTCTTCTTTTACCCCTTACCACTGGTGGGGGGAAGTAAAATTTTTAAATAAAAGGAATGTTTTGCTTG